>NC_060122.1:686866391-687169422 GCF_021461395.2 Schistocerca americana
GCCTCTTCAACATATTGAATAATGCCGAGAGGCACACACACTGGGGGCACATGGTGCTCCTTCCCATACTCTGCTACCATTTCCTTAAGGGCTACCACTATTCACCATATGTTTGAACTGCAATGATTAATAGACTCTTGTCCTTTGTGTTCACCTCACCTTGACACATGACACAGCACATTCCGAAAGGGGTGAAATAAGTCTCAATTGTTCAGTTTTGGTTTCAGTGCAAAACAGCACCTTAAACTTGTTGGTTGGGGGATGGATGTAAAAACCTGAGTTCTCCATAATCCTTATCTCCCCTGTACAGGATACCCAGACCTAACATTGCAGCAGCACTTCCAGTCAAGTCTATGGGTAGTGACAGAGACTGTATTTCCTGTAGAAAAGACAGTACCCACAGGACAGCACGGAACTTGAGATACCCTGGTATCTCTGGTACATGACTCATGGTAACCCTCCCAACACACCCATTCCCAGCCCCTTCCGATCCCTTGAGTGCAATATTTTACAGAACAGAAAATGGATAACTTTAAACTAAGCTTGTCAATTCTCTTTTAATTTGAGCTTGATATGCTACAAGTGTTAACAGTATCTATATAGGACTGAAGCAATTTACAGACAAACCTAGAATTTCATTTCTTTGAAATGTCTTTCAGGTTATGTTTGGATTCGACAGTAGCATTAATTTGTGATGAATACAGACAATATACAATCATGTTAGTTGTTTGCAGTAACTGCAAATCACAAATGCTAATTTACTATGAAATAGGTTTGCACAATACTAATCACTTAGACAAAGATTCTCAAAAACATACATTTGCAAACATCTGAAAACAACACTCCTAACTCTTGAAAATTCTCAAAATGTACATTTACTCATGTTGATGTACTCTGAAATTTGGGGTGAACCACTCTTTCAACAAGTATGCTACTGCTAAAACTGTATAAAGCACACATGTTAATTACAGCTGATGCTGTAGCACAGAATATGTTTTTCACAGCACACACTGTAAGAAAACTATATATATGAAGTTTTTGAGGCAATTTTACCTCCTACATTTGGTGTTACTCAGACCAAAGAATATATCAGAAGTCGGCTTATATATGTAAATATATGTAACTAAACATGAAAATTACTTGGATTTTGGACTAAGGTGATTTCATGTTGCATTAAACACTTATATCTCACAGAAATGATATGGAATGTGGAGCAAAAGCATGTCATCTGCTTGGGGCAGGTAACAATGCAATATCCTTCTGGCTCCTGTGTATCTTTCCATAGGAACTGAGAAGTCAAGATTACACTAATTACAGTACACACAGGAGCATCCAAGCATATTTTCTTCCTGCACTCCATACACAATTCGAGTGGCAAAATCTAACATGTAATACAAGACAGGTATCCTCTGTCATGAACTTCATTGAAACTTACAGAGTATGTATGTAGATATAAATGTAAAAATTGATGATGATGAAATGTAGATTTCTATTCTTCCTCTCTTTCTCTCAATCTTTAGCCTCTAACTTTCATCTGTATTATTTTCTCAGAGTCTTAGCAATAACTGCCATAGCCTCTATTTATCAAAACTGAGAATTATTGACTGAAACTGTGGCCAAGGAACGATTCCGATCATCTTATAGTGATTAATGCTGATAAAGATTTTACTATGGATAAAATATAAGTTGATTAAAATTTGTGACTTGTGTGGTAAAGCCTTATTTGTACCAAAACATAATGACATCAAATTACAACCATTCATTAGACTTTTTTGCCTCAACATGAGTTTAAGGAATGTGATGGTTCTGTCAAAGCTAAATATTAAAGTATTGACTAAACATATTGAAATTTTACACACAATATACCACTCTGAACACTTGTTGGCATTCATCTTAATCTGTTTGGAACTACGTACTCTTTTTCCTTCGGAGTATGAATCGAAAATAGTGATACGGATTTTCATTTTTTAAACAGTTACAGAGAAAACGCAAAGCTCAGATCTGAGTTATTCAGAGATCGCCCACAATCACCATTAGAGACTGCTGTACACTGGACTGAGTACATTATTAGGCACAAAGGAGCATCTCACATGCGATCAGCAGCTGCTGACTTGAACTTCATTCAGTACCTATTGCTGGACGTGATTTTTGTTGTTGCTATGGGCTTGTTGACTATTGCAGTTGTGGTAGGCTTCATTCTGAAGAAAATAATAAAGAAAGTACAAATTTTTTTGATTCTGAGAAAGAAACTTCAGTGACAATAGTGACTTTTTGTTGCACAAACAGACCACTCTCTCCATGACAGGTAATGCAAAATATGCTGTTTACCAAATAGCATTGTTCCTATGTTTGTAACCTATTCAGTATTATAAGGGTTTTATAGTATATTTTAGTTTGTGTGTGAATGAAGATTATGTGACTGGAATTTTTTGTCTTATAACTCTTTTTGTAACTGTTTTGTGTTTTTCTGTTCATTTCTTCTTATGTAATATATTTATTGAATTCTTTTTCTGTGTCATATTTTATGATCATGTACATAAATGAGAAATTTTAATAACAGTGAAATATATGTACAATTTGATGTGGAAAGATAAATTTTTGTAATTACTAATTTCACTAATGTATTTTTATATTAATATTTTTGATTTCTATAAGTCATCTCTGTAGTCAGTTACCCACAAATAAAAAGCTTTACAAGTTCCCAACTTATTTTGTTGCCCTCCTCCCCAACCACGAAATCTATCCATGCTCTCCAAGAAGACTTTCAGTGTGTGGCTCATGGGAATCTATTACCATCAACAAATATTGACTTTTTTCTGGTTGCTACCAACTTATGAAAGCAGGAAAAACCTTCTTTAATGAATCTAATGGTCTTATGTCAATAAACAAGGCTATTTAAAGCTAAGCTGCATGCAGCAACTCTGAAACTGTAGAATAATATTTAAGCTATGTGAAGATGCCAGTATGATTACTGTACAAAATTTAGCTTTCACATTTGGAGCATAAATCAATTAATGCAACATCACACTTTGTTAATGCAGGAAAAGATCTAGAATAACCCTGAGACCATCTGGTTGGGAGTGTTTTGTCAGTCGAAATTTTTAAGTTAGCACTGACAGGCTAATGCAACATTTAGATACTGAGGCCAACTTGTTTCAAAATGCATCCTTTATCATAAATATGAATGAACAGAAGGGTACTTTTATAAATGTGGCCCAAAAATTCACATTGTTTTCTTAGTTAATATGACTGTACAGGATGGAGAGGATGACTTGACATGGATGATAAGCTTCAGAATTGGCAATGTTAAGATGCCTTAAGGTGACAGACTTTCCTAAGTGGAAAGAGGAATGGGATGAAGATTAAGCTAAAATCAAGGAAGACATAACAAATAAAAAAATGCTTGTATCACATCACACAGAGCAATAGTTTTGATCTCACTTGGGTGGCTTCTCAGTAAATGTCGTTTGTTTTTTGAAACAACTGCCAGTACTCACTTGTTCTCATGACTCTGAGAACACCACATTGCACACATTGCCAGCCCTGTGAAAGCTAAGATGGTCACCAAGAATAACACTAAATTACTCAACATGAGCATCCAGCTGAACCTGCCACAAGACCATAAAGATGATACATAGTTAAAAAAGTAAAGCAAAGTAATTAAGAATTAAGTACATAATGAAAAGAACAGCTAATACACAATTGTGATGAACTGTTTTTTCAGTGCACATATAGCAAGTTAGTCAATGATAAGTAAACTATGGTACATTTTCCAATGAACTACAGAAATGTGCAAACAATACCAGAAGCAGAGTCAAGAAATGCTAATGATGTAATAACAATGGAGGTTATTATGGAACTGGTTAGTGGTGCACTTTTAATATTTAATAAACAGCACATTATGTGCCATAAATTCATGATATGATCCAATAAAGTTAAATTTGCAATTCCATATTTCTTGTTGTTTAAATAACATAACTAAAGTTGTTACATATACTTGCATATGGGACGTATGCTGATCAGACAGAACATTATGACCACCAACTTACTATAAATGTAAACACATTCAGTTGATAGCAGTGTCATGCGGTGAGGAATGACTGCTAGCCAGACACAAACATGGTGCATGCAGTATCAATGAATGTGCTGTCTGTGTGTAGCATGGGAAAGGCATGCAATCTATCTGAGTTTCATTGAGGTCAAATTTTGGTGGCTCAGAAGCTCGGCATGAGCATTTCAGAAATTCAGGTGTTCAAGGAGTGCTTGATGAGTGTCTTCAACAGGTGGTGAAACCAAGGTGAAACCACATCCACATGTCATGGGATTGGATGGGCATTCCTCATTATAGATGTCAGACATCATAGGCTGGACAGACTGGTAAAACAGGATACGAAGCAAACTGTGATGGAACTAACAACAGACTTTACTGATGGGCAGAGTACAAGTGTGTCTGAACACATGGTCTAATGAACACTCCTAAAGTTGGTCCTCCGCAGCTGGTAACCCACGCAAGTGCCAATGTTAACACCACAACATCGCCAACTACAACTGAACTGAACATGTGACCATTGGCACTGGAAGTTGGCACTATGGCAGAACATCGCATAGTCTGATGAATCTGGAAACCTCTTCATTATGCTGATGGGAGGACACGAATCTGTTGTCTTCCAGGGGATATACATTGCTCAGATATAACGTTGTGACCAGCGATCTACTGCAGATATAAACACATCCAGGTGATAGCAGCGTCATGTGGAACATTCATGTGGGCATCCATTCATCCAGTGGAGTTTTTGCAAGGCACCATGATGGCCAAGGAGTTTTGTACACTGGTTGCTGACCACTTCCACCCCATCAGGACTGTCATGTTTCCTGACAGCAGTGCCATTTTTCAACAAAATACAAAATATTGCACCATGTCACAAGGCCAGGAGTGTAATGGAGTGGTTCAAGGAACGCCGTGGCACATCCCAATTGACGTGCTGCCCCCCCCCCCCCCCAACCCAACTTGCCAGATATGAACCTTCATCAAACACATCTGGGATGTGATTGAGCATGGGGTCAGAGTGAGCTCATTGACCCCCTCCCCGGAATTTACCGGAATTGGGAATGCAGATGTGCTGCCAACTCCCTCCAGCAACATACCAGTGCCTCATTGCTTCCATGCCATGAAGTGTCATGACACTGGTATCTGTGTCAAAGGTGGACATACTGGCTATTAGGTACAGGTAGGTGGTCATGATATTCTGGCTGATCAGTGTACATTTAAACAGGAATATAATATGTATACTATTAATTTTATTTATTTTTTGGAAACTTGCATTATTTTTCATACATTGGATTTAATTGACAGAAAGAAGTTTTGCTGCCTGACATAATTAAATTAGAAGTTGTTGACACTGAAATTGTTAACAAAAAGCACATAAATTAATTTTAGAAAAAATTATGAATAATTAATTCATTCATTATTTGAAAGACTTTCTTGGACACCTGCTTAATCTTTGCCCTTGTTGGCTAGTTGGAAGTTGGTGGGAAGTGTATGATGGAAGCCAACTTTTTGGTGGTGTACTGAGAATTACATGTGATTTGTTGTTATTCTGAATATTTTCTTGAACTGTATCATTTGTAAAATGCTGAAGAGTCAATACTTTATAAACATCTGCTACTTCTCAGTCAAATTAACACATTGGACAGAATGAATCAACATTCTTTTGTGGCACCCAGGAGTAATCTACTTCTAAATATTGTGCTGATACTAAGAAGCTACAATGGTCATCATCAAAATGATAAGTTAATATAATTATTTACAACATTAACACACAAATTAAAATTCTGGTTCTAACCATCACCTCTTTTCTTCAGCAGAACAACATTGAACCAGATCAATTCATTATTGGGGAAGTGAGGTCTGGAAGAAACATTAGTTTCTGGTGTTAATATTTGAGCATACAGAAGGGGCTTGGAAAATTAGACACTCACATGTGAGAAATTAATATAATTTCTTGTATGGCCAATTTGGATGAGGGCACTGGGCCTGCTGCTAGTTTAACAGCATCATCATTTACAGTTAACAGAAGACTTCCAGTACATACAGTGATGCTATGTATATACTGATATGTAGTGCACTAACTCTACAATTTCACTTTAAGGGGGAATATGAGTGTGTGCATGTTCTTGCTTGCCATGCCAACTCTTCGGGAGTATTCCCAGAGTTCATTAGGGTCCCACAGAGAACCTCGTCTGCTTAGAGATATGTGGACAACTTCTTTAAGTGTAATGTAGAAAATACCACTGCATAGAGAAAGAGGCCCTTCTGTGCATAGTAAGTTTAATCGGTTATTACTTGAGATCACCATAATGTTCCAAGAATTGTATGACTAACAAAATTCTTAAGTTTCTGTCCTGCAGGGCACTAATAAAACACTTTGGCAGTTATCATGCTGCCATCCTCAAAAATAAAAAGCATGAGACTTCTGTTGCTGTTGAGATGGGTAATATGTTTTCTGTAAAAGGTGTAAGTTGCCTTCAGTCATCATCATATCATTAGTTTATCAATGTTGATTTGTTGGTAAAGGAAGTATGTACATTAGATAACCTGTTGTAATGTGGCTTCACAACTGCATCATTATAACAGTACAGATATTATGATGCACTAGCTGTCCAAATGTACAATTTATTTAATTTAAAGCCACAACATGTTTCAGGAGTGTGATACTTTTATTAGGTTCTTCAAAGTATAATGCCATTAAGAGCAGTTACAAACAGTCAAGCAGCAAACATGCATTTTCAAGTGTATAAGATCAGTACATATCATGGTATAACTTTCATAATTACTGGAGTCTCTAAACACACTTGCAGAACTATCAAGAACCTGAAAATGGGATCATGACTTGCTGAAAAATTTTGTATTTCTTGAATTAAGTAAATCACTTATTTGGACAATAGGTGAGACATAACCTTGATACTGGTATCCATTAGAATTTGTTATTTCTTCATTTTGTGTTCCTATTTACATATATTCCTCTGTTTAAATGTTAAGTGAGAATAAGTTAATACCAATAAATAAAGACACACAATTTCTGAGCAGTACTTAACTTGAGGAGGTAAAATATGTAATACCACAGATAGACAATTAAAAGTAAGCATGCCAGACAAAAAATTAGTCACTCCTAGAGAAAGCATTAAAAGCATCATTGAATACCGTGTAATTCCACCCCTGGGCTTGACAGGCATGTAGTTGCAGTTAGAAAGTGAGTCCACAAGGTTGTGCAGGTACATCGTATCCAGGCAATGCCACTTGCTGAGGATTTGTGCATGCAATTCCACCAAATTGCAGTGGTGCTGATGTTGCTGCTTTACCTGCTGTTCCAATGCATCCCACAGATTTTATGTAGCATTTGATTCAGGAGATTTTACAGGCCATTCAAGATGTAATAGGGTGAGGGAGAATTCAGAAGACCAGTCACATTTTCCATCCCAATGAACTTTTCTATTGTCATCTTGAGAAAATAGGGGTGTCAATAGCATACTCATCATGCAGATTTTGACTGAAAGGCAGTGCTTGATCATTCATAATCTTTAAATAAACATGCTGGTTCATATTAGTGGTCACCCCCAATGAGCAGCCCATTCATGATAAGGAAAACCACCCCAGAACATTACAGACCCACCTCCAGCTTGCACCTGACCTTGTACACATTCAAGATGTTGTTATTCATATGGCTTTCAGTATACTTGATGGTATGCTTCATTTGAATGTAGGAAAAAATGTAATTTGTAAGACCACATTACATTTTGCCGGTCAGCCACTGCCATGTTCAATGACTTTAGCCCATTGAAGATTCACGGTTTTTTATGCCTGTGCGAGTAATGACCTTTTGCGAGGTGACAAATTCCAAATGTCCTTTGCATTCAGTTCTCATCATAATGTTCACTCACTAACAGATAGTGAAGGACCTTCATTCACTGCCTGCAACAGTTCCTATCAGGTTTGGAAGGATTTTTATTCACAAGTTTTGAGACGCATCTCTGGTCCTTCTGTCAGGATCTTTTTTCCAGCCACAATTCTGCTGTTGTGGTTTGTGCCCAGGTGTGTTACACCACTGCTTATAGACACATTAAACAGTCCACTGCAAAACACCAACAAATCCAGCAACTTCAAACACTGTTTGGCCAAGGGAACAGCCAAATATGACTGCCTCTTCTAGGCACTCTGTATGTAAACATGGAAATGACAATATCTGCTTGGACCACAAATGTCTCACTGATTGCTGCTGCCTTACATTCATGCAGAGGCAGTGTATAAGTGGCTGAACATGTGACTCAATCACTGTGCCATATGTAAAGGCTTCACGATTCATCTGTGCATTCGCACTAAGATAACTAATTTTTTGTCTGTTGAACTTATAAGTGATGTGCTACCTAGCTTTCAAAACCAAGAGTTTCTTCTTTGAGGGAGGAGACGGGGATTGGTTGGGGAAGGCTGAAAAGGAAGGGCAGGTCACTGTGGCCCGCCATTAAGAGGATAGACAAAGATGAAGATGAGATGTCAGTGACAGCAGGTCGGAGGTGAAACATCGGTGAGCACTGTGCTAGCTTCAGTCCACAGGTAGTAAGGACAGTTTGAGAAGTAAAAATTGATTAAGATAAAGAGAAATAAATAGTGAAAATAATAATTTGAAGAGAGAAAAGAGAGAGAGAGAAAGAGGTATATATATATGTATATATATATATATATATGTGTGTGTGTGTGTGTGTGTGTGTGTGTGTGTGTGTGTGTGTGTGACTTCTTAAACCAACTGAGGAGCTACTTGAATGACAATTAGTGGCTCTAAGGTCTGCAAAGCCAACAAACAGCCAGGAGAGTGCTTTGGTGACTCCATGTCCCTACATACCACATCCAAATGCCATATGGCAGAGGATAACAAGGCTACTGGTCAACTTTGTGCACTTTGGGTGATGAGGTGAAGATAATGGAATAAAAGGGGGGGGGGGGGAGGGAGATGGAGGGAGGGGGTCTCATTTTGGGGTTGACTTGAGAAAGTAATGAGGTATTCATGACTTGGTAGCTACTGTGTGACAAGGAGGAGGTGGGAGTTCTGTTTTTTGGAAGTGGGAACTGAATAAGTCAGGGGGTAAGAGATGTCTTTGTGAATAAGATCTATGGGATGGCTGTAGGAGAGGAAAGCCTGGGAGAGGTTGTTGATGAGGGTGTTGGAGGATTTGGTAGTTGAGCAGGGGAGTTAAGTAGGAATTTTTTGAAGGAGGATCAGGTAGTGATAGTGGGTGGAGCAGGGAACAGTCTTGATAGGGATGGGGAATATGATGTAGGTGATGACCTGGTAAAGATAGCTACTCAAAGTGGTGGCACTAATGAGCATTTCGCGCAACTGTTTCAGCGTCATGATCAGCCTCATCTTAATGCGGCTGTTAGGCACATTAACATGGGGCTGGAGAGGGCACTGATGGCAGAGGGCATGGGTCACATCTCAGTGGTGCTAGTTGCGTCTATCAGTAGATCGGGATTCACTAGGCATAGCCTGCACCTCAATAGGTATGGGAAGGGGAGGCTGGCAAAGCTTATAGGTGACAATGTAGTGGGTGGTGGTGGTGGTGGTGGTGGTGGTGGTGGTGGTGGTGGTGGGATCACTCTTGGAAAATTTCCTGTAGTAATTGGTGTTAGAGCTGCACCTTTTTTAGATTGAAGTCAGCTGACAGGTATACCTGCTTAAAGGAAGTCCCTCTTACTAAGTGCACACCTTCTGAGGATGTAATGTTTCCAAGTAGAGAAGGAATTAGCATATTTCATCAAAATATAAGAGGTATTAGAAATATAGTCAGTGAACTGCTTATAGATGTTGACTCTGAAATTATTGGTATATCGGAGCACCACTTGAATAATTTGACAATTCAGAGGCTTCCTTTACCAGGATATTGATTAGCTGGCTGCTTTTCAAGGAGTTCCTTGTGGGGTGGGGTAGTGGCTATGTATGGTAAAAAAACAATATTCCATTTGAGTCCATAGAGAAATCGCGGCACTGCACTGAACAGATATTTGAATGCTGTGCAGGGGCAGTTGTATTTAGTGAAACTAAACTTCTAATTGTTGTTGTTTATAGGCCCCCTAATTCTGACTTCAGAGCATTTCTGCTCAAGATAGAGAGGGTTCTTGATTCTCTTTGCAGGAAGTACCAGACATTAGTCATATGTGGTGACTTCAGTATAAATTTTGTATATGATGGTGCAAGAAAAAGGATGTTGGTAGATATAAATTGAGATGATCTGATGCAGAGTGTGTTTTTTCTAATGAGGGTGCAGAGGAAATGTGGTACAGCCATAGATAATATAGATAATATTTTTATTTATTCTTCATTACTGGGTGGGCATTCTGTTAGTAAAAGGATGATGGCCTTTCAGACCATGATGCACAAATTTTAACACTAAAAGGCTTTAGTACTCAAAAAAATGGCACATTTAATTACAAACTATGTAGGAAAGTTTATCCAACAGCAACAGAGAGTTTTCTAAACCTTGTCAAGGAACAAGAGTGACAGGATGTTTATAGTGCTGATAACATAGATGACAAATATAATGCTTTCCTTAGCACATTTCTCATGCCCTTTGAGAGTTGCTTTCCATTAGAATGTTCTAAACTGGGTACTAGCAGTAATAGGCAGCCCGGGTGGCTGACTAGTGGGATAAGGATATCTTGTAGAACAAAGTGGGAATTACATCAAAATGTTAGAAGTAATCACAATCAAGCTACAGTAGCCCATTACAAACAGTATTGTAAGGTGCTTAAAAATGTTATTAGGAAGACGAAGAGTATGTGGTATGCAAAAACCATATGGTCAGTTGTGAAGGAAGTGTCTGGTCCACAGCACAAGGTCGATGATATAAAGTCAATTCGCAGTAAAAAATTTTCTGTTACTGATGAATCAGATATATGTACAGTATTTAACAATGATTTTCTGAGCATTGCTGGTGAATTAAATAGAAATTTAGTTTCTACAGGGAATCATATGACTTTCTTGGCAAATGCCTTTCCAAGATTGATGTCTGGAATACTCCTCTGTGATACAGACAAGAGGGAACTTGAGTCAATAATTAAATCACAGAAGAATAAGGACTCTCATGTTTATGATGGAGTGCCTAGCAGAATATTAAAGTACTGTGATGCACATGTTAGCCTTGTATTTAGCCATATTTGTAATTTTTAGTTTAGGAATGGTCAGTTTCCTGAACAATTAAAGTACTCAGTAGTAAAGCCACTCTATAAAAAGGGGGAAACGGATAATGTAGATAATTTTAGACCTATTTCTATGCCATCAGTGTTTGCAAAAGTTATCGAAAAATCTTTGTATGTAAGGATAATTGATCATTTTATATCACACAATTTGCTACGAAATGTATAGTTCGACTTTAGAAGTTGTTTAACAACTGAAAGTGCTATATTCTCTTTTCTCTGTGAGGTACTGGATGCATTAAACAAAAGGTTTTGAACACTTATCATACTTTTTTGATTTAACTATGGCATTTGATTGTGTTTATCACAAAATATTGCTCCATAAGTTGGACCATTACAGAATACAGGGAGCAGCTCACAATTGGTTCACCTCTTACTTTATCAACAGACAACAAAAGGTCATTATGCACAATGTTGACAATGGCTGTGATGTGGGATCTGAACGGGGTACGGTCAAGTGGGGGTGCCCCAGGGATCAGTGTTGGGGCCATTCCTGTTCCTTATTTATATAAATGATATGCCCTCTAGTATTATGGGCAACTCTAAAATATTTCTGTTTGCTGATGACACTAGCTTGGTAGTAAAGGATGTTGTGTGCAACATTGGCTCGGTTTCAAATAGTGCAGTTCTGATACAAGTTCATGGCTTGTAGAAAATAAACTAATGCTAAATCACAATAAGACTAAGTTTTTACGGTTTCTAACACATAATTCAACAAAACCTGACGTTTTAATTTTACAGAACGGGCATATGAGTGCTTATGTTGTATGGTATTATATTTCGGGGTAACTTTTCCCATTCTAAAAGTATATTTTTGGCTTAGAAATGAACAGTTCGGGCAATAAGTGGTGTAAGTTCATGAACCTCTTGTCGACCCCTGTTCACGAGTCTGGGTATTTTGACATTGGCCTCTCAGTATATATATTCCTTACTGTCATTTCTTGTCAACAATATTAGCTTATTCCCACGAAAAAGCAGCTTTCACTCAGTTAATACTCGGCAGAAATCAAACCTGCATTTGGATCGGACTGCATTTGGATCGGACTTCCTTAACTCTTGTGCAGAAAGGTGTGTAGTATACTGCTGCATCCATTTTCAATAAGTTACCACTCAAATTCAAAAATCTTAGCAGTAATCCACGTGCTTTCAAATCCAAACTGAAGAGTTTCCTCATGGGTCACTCCTTCTATTTTGTCGAGGAGTTCCTTGAAAAATTAAGCTGATTCTTGTGCATTGTTGATTGTGTTTACTTAAACTTATGGACTGATTTTTTTCGGGTTCATAAACATTTATTTTTATCTGTTATTAGTTTTATGTTGTAATTTCATGTACTGACACGTTCCATGACCTTGGAGATTTGCTCTGGTCCTATGGAACATGACATGTAAATAAATAAATAAATAAATAACAATTGCTGTGGGTTCCTGGGCAGTAAGGAAAGGAGCATTTGATGTGGAAGAGAGGTATCAGCTGTAAAAGCATAGTTATTGTTGATTATTGGACTGAAGTTTGGATGTGGGCTTCATTAAGGTGGCCAACATCAATGAAAATGACTTTGGATTTGAGTTGAAAAATGAGCTGAGTTGATGCCAGAAGAAAAGTTCTTCTTCACCATGAGTACAGATCTCAAAGATGTCATTGACAACTCTGCCCCAAGTTTGGGGGCCCAGCTTCTGGATCCTGAGGAACACCTCTTCCATGCAATCCATTAAGAGGTTATCATAATATGGGGCCATCCCAGTTCCCATGACATTTCCCCTGATTTGTTTGTAGGTCTGGCTCTCAAAACTGAAGTACTTATAAGTAAGGATGAAATTGGATAGGGTGACAATTGAGGTTTTAGGAAGACTTTCAAGTGGACATTGCAGATGTTAGAGAATAGGACTGACAGGATTTATATATGTGGGATGTTGGTGTAAAGCAGGGTCACATCAATAGTGACAGGGATGGTTCTGGTTAGGAGGGGAGTGGGACTGGATTTGAGATGATCTAGAAAGTGGTGGTTTCTCATATGTCAAATGAGATGGTGTTTTTTATAACATACGGGATGCCCTATGTGGTGGGGTGGAGGAAAAGATCAACCAGTGATGAGATGTGTTAGGTGACAGCTTTAAAGCCGGCTACTATGGGCGACAAGAATGGTTATATTGGTGTGTTCTGGGAAGTAGATAGAAAATGGTGATGCAAACATCAGGATGGATAAGGAATTTATGGAAACAGTTGAGAATTCTTAAGGGGAGCCCAGAGTTTTCAGGATTTTATACAACTCAGTCTGGGTGGAAGAAATGGGGTGTTAGGAACAATTTTGTATGTTGAGGTCTCCAAGAGTTGATGATGCCCCTCTGCCACAAGCTCATTACAGTCCAATACAACAGTACTTGAGCCCTTGTCCACAGACAAGATGATGGTAGAAGGATCTACCTTCAGATCATATATAGCTTGGGACTCAGCTTAAGTAAAGTTTGAGGTAACAGTAATATTTTTCAGGAAGGATTGAGAGACAGTGCTGGAAGTGAGAAATTCCTGGAATGCCAGAAAAGAATGGTTTTAGGGAAGAGAAGGAAGATCCCTTCATAAATTGAGTTGAAATTGTTCTTGATAATGCTTGATATTCGCTCTATTGGTTATGAGTTGGGATCGGTTGGTGAACTGGTATTTCTAGTTGAGGTTACATGTGAGTGATAAGAAAACTTTGACTCTGACTAGGCAATGGTGACTTTGGTATGGGGCTGAAGGTTAGGCCTCTGTGAAGAATCAATGTTTTATCATCAGAGAGGGACCTGGATGGGGATTAAATATTGAATTTCAGGGGGGGGGGGGGCATGAATTGCTGGATTAGTTTTGCAGTTGGGCTTGGGTGGGAGAAGTCCGGAAAATGGGATGTTAAATAGTGTGTCCAAGTTGGGCATGTTGGCTAAGAAAAGGTTGTTCTGAATGGCAGTTGTGAAAGGAGGACACCATTTCTGACATTTTTTACTAACAGGATAGGCAGTTCCTAAGGCTTTGTGAGATATTTTGTTCGAATTTGTGGCTGGCTTCAAAGAGAACTACACTAAGAATGATAGCTCTGATTTTAAAGAGTGACAGCAACTGTCAGGAGTTATCAATGGCAAAGACCATGTGTTTGTAATGCACAAGCTGGGTAAGAGTTAAGGACTGATCTGTCTAGAATTTAAGGAGGGATTGGTGGAGTGACATGTTGCAGGTAGACTTTTAATTTAAGCCGTTTCACAAAAATACCAAGGTTAGTAAGACTGGAGGAAAAATGTGTGGGATTGTTGTTGGGTTATGGTGAGAGCATGTTTGCAAACATGTTTACCCCACCACTGGCAGCTTGTAAAACATCAAATGCCAAGAAACTTCCAAAACTTCACATATTGCTCATCAGCTAACATGTGGCCACTGCAAACATTTTATATATGCATCACCACTACTAAACCAGATGAGCTCATGAATGAGCATAGAAAAGTTGTCCATCTTGGGGACTTAAAGTATCCAGTCGCTGAAAATGCTCTGCTGGACAATTCCCTGGACCTGAATGATTCCTACATGACATAGGCTATTTGGATCCTCCCACCTAATACTAGTCTCCCTGAAGTTGTGCCGACACCTTCCTGGACTAAATCTCCATTAACACAACCCCTCCCCCTACTTTCTCATTATATTTTTTCTGTCCTACTTCTTAATTTCACTATTTGTTTCTCTTGCTCCTGACATACATTTACTTTCAGATACAGCAAGTTACATTAGTTCCAACTGTTGTCATTAGAGCTACTGAAAAAATTATTTTTTTCTGATCTGTAACTTCCCTTGATGAATTACCTGAATTTTACTTCAGTTCATTGTTCAGGTTATTATTTTTAATGTAATGGTTCTTCCAGCGCATGTAATTTTCATGAAAGTTTTGCTAATAGGAAGGTATAGATAGTGAACTTCTTAACACAATACGCAAGAGTAAGTTTCTACTAAACAAATCAGTAGGTCTGACTGTACTGCAACACCCATTACAAAGACTGGCATTCTAACTTTTCACTGATATATTTCTATTTCTGTGAAATTAATTAATTTACCAAACAGCTTACACTGAATTTCAGAAGTAGTCTTATGTTTCATTGCAGATGTTTGCCTCTGTGCTCATCATATTCTGACCTTTGCCATTATACTTTTGTTGATCTGAATTTTATGCACAAGGTTCATACTACACTAATTGATTAAGCCATTAATTCTGAATTTTGCCTAATTTACCATAAATTTCAATATGGTGCTTGTACATGTAAATGGGATACCCCAATGTGGATACATGAAGCAATTTCAGAAACCTTTCTAATATCCTAAAGCACAACATATTTCATACACAAAATTATTGTTGTTGTTGTGGTCTTCTGTCCTGAGACTGGTTTGATGCAGCTCTCCATGCTACTCTATCCTGTGCAAGCTTCATCATCTCCCAGTACCTACTGCAACCTACATCCTTCTGAATCTGCTTAGTGTATTCAACTCTTGGTCTCCCTCTACGATTTTTACCCTCCACGCTGTCCTCCAATACTAAGTTGGTGATCCCTTAATGCCTTAGAACATGTCCTACCAACCGATCCCTTCTTCTAGTCAAGTTGTGCCACTGACTCCTCTTCTCCCCAATTCTATTCAATACTTCTTCCTCATTAGTTATGTGATCTATCCATCTAATCTTCAGCATTCTTCTGTAGCACCACATTTTGAAAGCTTCTATCCTCTATTTTTTCAGGACTGGCTCTCCCAAGACTGTCAGTAGTTCTAATGGAATGTTGTCTACTCCTGGGGCCTTGTTTTGACTCAGGTCTTTCAGTGCTCTGTCGAACTCTTTACGCAGTATCATATCTCCCATTTCATTGTCCATGTTTCACTTCCTTACATGACTACACTCCATACAAATACTTTCAGAAACGACTTCCTGATACTTAAATGTTAACAAATTTCTCTTCTTCAGAAATGCTTTCCTTGCCATTGCCCGTCTACATATTATATCCTCTCTACTTTGACCATCATCAGTTATTTTGCTCCCCAAATAGCAAAATTCCTTTACTAGTTTAAGAGTCTCATTTCCTAATCTAATTCCCTCAGCATCACCCAACTTAATTCGACTACATTCCATTATCCTCGTTTTGCTTTTGATGATGTTCACCTCATATCCTCCTTTCAAGACACTGTCCATGCCATTCAACTGCTCTTCCAGGTCCTTTTCTGTCTCTGACAGAATTACAATGCTATCGGTGAACCTCAAAGTTTTTATTTCTTCTCCATGGATTTTAATACTTACTCGGAATTTTGTTTTGTTTCCTCAACTGCTTGCTCAATATACAGATTGAATAACGTTGGGGAGAGGCTTCAACCCTGTCTTACTCCCTTCCCAACCACTGCTTCCCTTTCATGTCCCTCGAGTCTTATAACTGCCATCTGGTTTCTGTACGAATTGTAAATAGCCTTTTGCTCCCTGTATTTTACCCCTGCCACCTTCAGAATTTGAAAGAGAATATTCCAGTCAACATTGTCAAAAGCTTTATCTAAGTCTAAAAATGCTAGAAATGTAGGTTTGCCTTTCCTTAATCTATTTTTTAAGATAAGTTGTAGGGTCAGTATTTCCTCACGTGTTCCAATATTTCTATGGAATCCAAACTGATCTTCCCCAAGGTCAGCTTCTACCAGTTTTTCCATTCATCTGTAAAGAATTCATGTTCATATTTTGCAGCCATGACTTATTAAACTGATAGTTCAGTAATTTTCACATCTGTCAACACCTGCTTTCTTTGGAATTGGAATTATTATATTCTTCTTGAAGTCTGAGGGTATTTTGCCTGTTTCATACATCTTGCTCACCAGATGGTACAGTTCTGTCAGGGCTGGCTCTCCCAAGGCTGTCAGTAGTTCTAATGGAATGTTGTCTACTCTAGGGGCCTTGTTTCGTCTGTCAAACTCTTCATGCAGTATCATACCCATTGCATCTTCATCTATATCTTCTTCCATTTCCATAATATGGTCCACAAGTACATCACCCTTGTACAGACCCTCTATATACTCCTTCTACGTTTCCGCTTTCCCTTCTTTGCTTAGAACTGCGTTTCCATGTTAGCTCTTGATATTCATACAAGTAGTTCTCTTTTCTCCAAAGGTCTCTTTAATTTTCCTGTAGGCAATATCTATCTTACCCTTAGTGAGAAAAGCCTCTACATCCTTACATTTGTCCTCTAGCCATCCCAGCTTAGCCAATTTGCACTTCCTATTGATCCCATTTTTGAGACATTTGTATTCCTTTTTTCCTGCTTCATTTACTGCATTTTTATATTTTCTCCTTTCATCAATTATATTCAATATTTCTTATTTTACCCAAGGATTTCTACTAGCCCTCATCTTTTTACCTACTTGATCCTCTGCTGCCTTCACTACTTCATTGTAATAAGGAAGCAGCTGAACCAAAACAGAACGACATTAAAACGAAAAAAAGTGGGAATGCAAATAGTGTTGGAAAAAATTACTTAACAGTTGTTCACCAAAATATATGTTCCCTAGCAAATAAGACCCAACAGCTAGAAGTGGAGCTGGAGTCTACAGAGTCAGTTGTTTATCTCACTGAGCATTGGTGCAATGAGGCTGAAATTAATCAATTAGTCTTGCAGTCTTATAATTAAGTGTGTGCATACTGTAGGACTTCTATGAAGTGTGGAGGGTGTTGCATTTATGTAAAACAAAATTATCAGTGTAAGACCGGAAGCGATTTATGTGTAATCAGTGAAGACCAACATTTTGAACTGGCGGCAGTTGAAATCAGGGACCAATACAGGTGTAGGAATTTGATTATCTTATGCATATACAGATCTCCTAGTGGAGACTTCAACATCTTTTTCTCCAAACTTAATCATGTTCTTGACAAGATATCCACTCCAAAGAACCACATTCTCATATGTGAGACCTAAATGTGGATAAACTGAATCCTGATTCTACATGGGACTCATTACAAAGTCTTGCTCAAAGTTTCAATCTAGTTCCAATGATTAACAGTACAACCAGAATATCAAAATACTCAAAGACAGCTGTTGATCAGGTATTAACAGATTTAGGCAAAGAAAACTGTGAGGTGGTGGTAGCAGAGCTAGGATTATCTGATCACTCAGGCAAATCATTAATATAAAAGTGGCTCCAGAAGAAACAAAGAAAATGCATATTTACAGATGAATTTTTTCTAAACAGAATAGACATGAGTTTGCCAAACAGATAGCAGGACAAACGTGGGACCCAGTATACTCAGAGGTAGATGCAAATGAAAAATTCAAAAATTTCATGACATTGTTTAAATTAAATTTTGAAGAAACATTTCCTAAAGTATTATGTCCATTATCAACAGCAGGAAAAAGCAAGTGGGTCACGAAAGGAATCAAAAAATCGTCTGAAACACTAAAGTACCTGAGCTCTATTAAACACAGCCAAACTAATCCTGCTTTCTCACTCTTTTATAAAAGATATAGGAAAACATATAGGAAAATATTGCTTGCAGCAAAGAGAGCTCATAACTCCAAACTGGTGCTCTCTGCTGAAAACAAAAATAAGGCAGTATGGAAGATTGTGAAGCAGGAAACTGGTACCAGGAAAATGAATCTGTCAGACTTGAAAATCAAAGAGGAAGGGACTGTAATAAAAGACCCAATATATTTGGAAAACTATATAAATGATTATTTTAGTAGCATAGGAATAAAATTACAGGAAAATTTTCTAACAGCCCCTCAGGTCAAAAAGCCAAATAATGGTGTATCACACTCAATGGTGTTATTCCCTACAACACAGGAAGAAGTCTATAAAGCAGTCAGCAAACTGAAAAACAAAAACTCAGCTGGTCTGGATGAAGTCCCCATTTTTATAATTAAGGACTGTATCAAGAGCCTACTTCCACCTTTATTTGATATTATAAATCAATCTTTCAAGCAGGGCTACTTTCCAGACTATTTAAAATATGCGAAATTACTACCTCTCTTCAAAAAAGGTGAGGCAGGAAAAATTGAAAATTATAGGCCAATTTCTCTACTATCATCCTTTGCAAAAATATTAGAAACTATTATGAAAGATAGGCTAATGCATTATTTAAATATATAAAACTTACTGTCTGTTGACCAGTTTGGATTTCGTTCAGGGAAAAGCACAGAATCAGCAACAGCACACCTCACAAAACACATTGTAGAAGCATTAGATAAAGGGAACTACACAACAGGTATATTTCTTGATCTAACTAAAGCGTTTGATACAGTAGACCACAACATATTGTTAAATAAGTTAGATGAACTGGGAATAAGGGGACTTGTGAAAAAGTGGTTCCAGTCATACCTAAAAAATAGAAGACAGATAACTGAAATCTCACATATTTCAAGTTGCTCAAACTATATTGTAAAGCATACTTCAGACCCAAATTATGTAAATATAGGTGTCCCACAGGGTAGTGTCCTTGGCCCAATACTATTCCTCATTTACATAAATGATTTCCCACAGAACATCAAGCATGGACAAACAATATTGTTTGCAGATGACTCAGATGTTCTAATCAGTGACAAATCACCAGATGCGCTAAAAGAAAAAGCCAAACACACACTAAACAGTGTATGTGAGTGGGCATCCAATAATAAACTAACACTAAATCTTAAAAAAACAAATGCTGTTAACTTCTATGTCTGCAAAAAACCACACTATAACAACTTTAAGTTAAACGATGAAACTATAGAATGTGTAGACTACACAAAATTTCTTGGTATGCATGTTGACAGTCAGTTAAAGTGGGAAGAACGAATTAAAATACTTAGTAACAGAATTGCTACGGCATGCTATGCTCATAGAATTCTGACTGCAGTGTGTGATACTACATGTGTCAGATCTGTTTATTTTTCTTATATCCACTCTGTTATTACCTATGGAATAATATTTTGGGGAGTGAACAGTAAAAATATTCAAATAGTTTTCAAATTACAGAAAAGAGCAATTGGTATAATAACCAAGAGTGGCAGTAGGGCTCACTGCCTTGAACATTTCCAAAAGCTGGAAATCCTAACTGTCCCCTGTGAATAAGTATTATGTATGTAAAAAAAATATTGACTGCTATATGAAAAATTCTTTAGTATACAGTTATGAAACTAGAAACCAATACAATCTGCATCTAGAGAGGACAGATAAAGTTAAAACTCAGATATTGACACAATCAGACAGTTCAAAACAAAACTAAAAATTATTTTTTTTAAAAAAAAGTTATTACGCAGTAACGGACTATCTGAATTAAAACATGTAGTGTTCTTAAAGGAACCTTCATTGTAATACATGAGGAAATAATTATAATATGAAATCCAAAATTGTACACTACTATAAGAAAATTACAAATTACATAAGGATATAAAACTAATTTAAGATACCTCAAAAATGTGTGTAAATACTAATTTTATGTGTATAATTGTAGGTATATTGTATTGTATATGATTTTGCTGACGAAATCCACACAACGTAAATTGTTACATGGATTAATAAAGAAATCAATCAATCCCTCAAGCTACCCATTCTTCTTCTACTGTATTTCTTTCCCCCATTCCTGTGAATTGTTCCCTTATGCTCTCCCTGAACCTCTGTACAACCTCTGGTTTAGTCAGTTTATCCAGGTCCTATCTCCTTAAATTCCCACCTTTTTGTAGTTTCTTCAGTTTTAATCTACAGTTAATAACCAATAGATTGCGGTCAGAGTCCACATCTGCCCCTGGAAATGTCTTACAATTTAAAACATGATTCCTAAATCTCTTTCTTACCAGTATATAATCTGATCCCTTCTAGTAAAATTACTATTAATACTTAAAGTCCTTTCTTAGTAGCAAAATTATCTTATCAGTTTTACAAATGAATATGTAGCTTTCAAAATAACTGTTTGTTCATAAACCAGACTTTCCGTATTCGGACACCACACAGAATCTTCAGACCATTCCTGGTAATCACTCGCATAATATCTCTGTGCATCCTCTTCATAACAGTCTCTGGGAGCCATTCACTAAGCTAACATTTCCATGAAAGTTGAATGGCTGAACCTTGTGCCTTCAAAAGGTTTCTTTTAAGTGGCAGGCCCAGTGAGTTTATGCACAATCTTGTCACACTGCCTCTGATTTGTATGCAGGTGAGGCAGAGACAGACCTATTCCATGCTGCTGATAATGTCTACAACTTAACCCCTAGTCAGGTACTGAACTAGTACAGTCATTATCCTGCCTGTGAGGCTGATTCATCTACATCTACATGGATACTCTGCAAATCACATTTAAGTGCCTGGCAGAGGGTTCATCGAACCACCTTTACAATTCTCTATTATTCCAATCTCGTATAGTGCGCGGAAAGAATGAACATCTATATCTTTCCGTACGAGCTCTGATTTCCCTTATTTTATCTTGGTGATCGTTCCTCCCTATGTAGGTCGCTGTCAACAAAATATTTTCGCATTCGGAGGAGAAAGTTGGTGACTGGAATTTCATGAGAAGATTCTGTCGCAACGAAAAATGCCTTTCTTTTAATGATGCTCAGCCCAAATCCTGTATCATTTCTGTAACACCCTCTCCCAATTTCGCGTGGTACAAAATGTGCTGCCTTTCTTTGAACTTTTTCAATGTACTCTGTCAGTCCTATCTGGTAAGGATCCCACACCACACAGCAGTATTCTAAAAGAGGATGGACAAGCATAGTGTAGGTAGTCTCCTTAGTAGATCTGTTACATTTTCTAAGTGTCCTGCCAATAAAGTGCAGTCTTTGGTTAGCCTTCCCCACAAAATTTTCTGTGTGTTCTTTCCAATTTAAGTTGTTCATAATTGTGATACCTAGGTATTTAATTGAATTTATGGCTTTTAGATTAGACTGATTTATTGCGTAACCGAAGTTCAACAAGTTCCTTTTAGCATTCATGTGGATGACCTCACACTTTTTGTTATTTAGGGTCAACTGCCACTTTTTGCACCATTCAGATATCTTTTCTTTGTTTTGGTCTTCTGATGACTTTATTAGTCAATAAATTACAGCGCCATCTGCAAACAACCAATGACAGCTGCTCACATTGTCTCCAAAATAATTAATACAGGTAAGGAACAGCAAAGGGCCTATAACACTACCTTGAGGAACGCCAGAAATCACTTCTGTTTTACTCGATGACTTTCCACCAATTACTATGAACTGTGACCCCTCTGACAAGAAATCATGAATCCAGTCACATAACTGAGACAATATTCCATAAGCACACAATTTCACTGCAAGCCACTTGTGTGGTACAGTGTTAAAAGCCTTCCGGAAATCCAGAAATACGGAATCGATCTGAAATCCCTTGTCAATAGCACTCAACACTTCATGTGAATCAAGAGCTAGTTGTGTTTCACAGGAACGATGTTTTCTAAACCCACGTTGACTGTATGTCAATAGACCATTTTCTTCGAGGTTATTCATAATGTTCGAATACAATACATGCTCTAAAATCCTGCTACATATCGACGTTAACAATATGGGCCTGTAATTTAATAGATTACTCCTACTACCTTTCTTGAATATTGGTGTGACCTGTGCAACTTTCCAGTCTTTGGGTACGGATCTTTCGTAGAGCGAATGGTTGTATATGATTATTAAGTATGGAGCTAATGCATCAGCATACTCTGAAAGGAACCTAATTGGTATACAGTCTGGACCAGAAGACTTGCTTTTATTAAGTGATTTAAGTGGCTTCACTACTCCGAGGATATTTACTTCTTCGTTACCCATGTTGGCAGCTGTTCTCAATTCGAATTCTGGAATATTTACTTCGTCTTCCTTTGTGAAGGCATTTTGGAAGGCTGTGTTTAGTAACTCTGCTTTGGCAGCACTGTCTTTGATAGTATCTCCATTGCTATCATGCAGAGAAGGCATTGATTGTTTCTTGCCGCTAACATACTTCACGTACGATCAGAATCTCTTTGGATTTTCTGCCAGGTTTGGAGACAAAGTTTCATTGTGTAAACTGTTATAGGTATCTCATATTGAAGTCTGCACTAAATTTCAAGCTTCTGTAAAAGATCGCCAATCTTGGGGATTTTGCATCTGTTTAAATTAGGCATGTTTGTTTCATTGTTTCTGCAACAGTGTTCTAACCTGTTTTGTGTACCAAGGAGGATCAGCTCTGTCATCTGTTAATTTATTTGGTCTAAATCTCTCAATTGCTACTGATACTATTTCTTTGAGTTTAAGCCACATCTGGACTACACTTATGTTATTAATTTGGAATGAGTGGAGATTGTCTCTCAGGAAGGTATCAAGTGAATTTTTATCTGCTTTTTTGAATAGGTATCATTTTGCTTATTTTTCAAGGATTTGGGGATTACAATATTCAATCTCACTACAACAACCCTGTGCTCACTAATCCCTGAATTGGTTTTGATGCTCGTTATTAACTCAGGGTTATTTGTTGCTAAGAGGTCAAGTGTGTTTTCACAACCGTTTACTATTCGCGTGGGTTCATAAACTAACTGCTCAAAATAATTTTCAGAGTATGCATTTAGCACAGTTTTGGACGAAATTTTATGCATGCCTCCTGAATTAAACATGTATTTTCACCAATGTATTGAGGGTAAATTAAAGTCACCACCAACTATTATCGTATGAGTCGGGTACGTGTTTGAAATCAAACTCAAGTTTTCTTTGAACCTTTCAGCAACTGTATCGTCTGAATTGGGAGGTCGGTAAAAGGATCCTATTATTATTTTATTCCGGTTGTCAACAATGACCTCTGCCCATACTAACTCACAGGAAGCGTCTACTTCAGTTTCGCTACAAGTTAAACTACTTCCGACAGCAACAAACATGCCACCGCCAACTGTGTTTAGCCTATACTTTCAGAACAATATTAGGTTCTTCGCAAAAATTTTGGCTGAGCTTGTATCCAGCTTTAGCCAGCTTTCAGTGCCTGTAACGATTTGAGCATCAGTGCTTACTATTAACGCTTGGAGCTCTGGTACTTTCCCAACACAGCTATGACAGTTTACAGCTGTTTTACCAATGGTTCCTGTATCTACGTTTTTCCTGTGTTCAGCCTGCACCCTTTGTGACTGAAGCCCTTCTTGTGTTTTCTGGAGACCCTCTAACCTAAAAAACCACCCAGTCCATGCCACACAGCCCCTGCTACCCGTGTAGCCGCCTCCTTCGTGTAGGGGACACCTGACCTATTCAGCGGAACCTGAAACCCAAACACCCTTTGGCACAAGTCAAGTAATCTGCAGCCTACACAGTTGCAGAACCATCTGAGCCTCTGATTCAGGCCCTCCACTAAGCTCTGTACCAGAGGTCTGCAATTGGTCCTGTCAACTATGCTGCAAATAGTCAACTCTGCTTTCATCTTGCAAGGAAGACTGGCAGCCTTTACCACTTCACTTCTTTTCATCTGATTGCTAGCATTTCTTTGTCAGGTGCTCATACATCGAGGTGATTTTGCAGTTACTCTTTGGGTGAGTACTGTCCACCTGTACCTATAAGACAGCATTTACCCATTCCCATGGTTAAAGCGAAACTGCAGCACCCGTCTCCAAATGAAGTGCTAACAGTTGGATTTATGGACAATGGAAGCTGCAGGTGGTGAAAGAGGAAGAAAGAACTGACAGTTAACAAACTGACAATTAACAAACATAAAACTAAATATTTTTGACAAGCACAAAACTGAATACTTAGCGGTAGGAGAAAGAAATGTAGAAGGCCTAGACATTTAACTGACACAAATCAGAGGATTTGGCACTTTCAGATACCTGGCAGTATTGCTGTCATCCAACGGCAGGAGCATGATTGATGCAACTAATAAAATGAGACAAAGGAAAAGATCAGTAAGTCATCTGAACACTGTTCTCTGTAATAACAATGTAACAAAGAATGAGAGGGGAGGAAGGAGTGGGGGGGAATAATATTGTAACTGTACTTTTCGTGAGGAATTTGTGGGAATTTGAGCATCAGCCATATGAAGGTTAATATAGTGAAAGAGATTATGGCAGTCAGAAAGACAATAACTGACACAGTAGAACAAAACAGATATTGTTGCCATCTACAAATGATGGGCGATAGATTGCCAAAACAAGTTTGGAAAAGAACTCCATTAGGGAGGAGGAGGAGAGGACATCTGATAAGAATGTGGAAGAAAGATGTCTAAGCCAATGACAGCCCAGCCAAAGGCCTCCTGTAACAGACTGTCAGAATAGGAAAAGGTGGAACAGTACAAGTGAGAAACAGCAACTGCTGCAAATAACGATCATGATATGATGATACTATCATATATGTAGAAAAATAAGATTAAGTAGAAGTATATATATTCAAAACAGTGAAAAATAAGGAAATAAAGCATAGCATAAATGCTGGTCGAGTTGGCCGAGCGGTTCTGGGCGCTACAGTCTGGAACCGCGCGACCGCTACGGTCGCAGGTTCGAATCCTGCCTCGAGCATGGATGTGTGTGATGTCCTTAGTTTAGTTAGATTTAAGTAGTTCTAAGTTCTAGGGGACTGATGACCACAGCAGTTGAGTCCCATAGTGCACAGAGCCTTTTTCTTCCGCATAAATGTCCCAAGTATAGTATTTGGAAATTTTGAAACGCCTAAAATTGATTATACATAAAAATTATTCTGATGAAACAGAGAATCATTAAAGTTTTTTTGCTTTTTATGCCCTACTTTGAAATATTTCAGTGCCATTGCAAAATGACATTGCATTAACAGTTTTATGATGACATTAAAACCCATGGGATTTCTGCATACTTGTCAGCAATGTAATATACTATTGAGTGGGAAGACTAAATGAATAGTTCATATTAGAAAACTGCTCTATATGCATAGAATAATGACATAGCTATTATTGTACTACATCACTGCAAATGTGAACCAACCAAATTGTTGCTTTCTAAATATTAATATTGTGTAGAAACACAAAGTGACTTTCTATTTGACGAGATATGGCTGCAAGAGCATAAGGATTAGTATATGCACTTCAGCATATTGTACACTTACATGTCTTGACAATCCTGTTATTAGCCTTAAAGATAATGCTGTCATCAACCAGAGGGTTAGTAGGAACATCATAGTGCTTTACTCTCGGGCCTGCTCCTATTGGAGGTGGTATTCTGTTGCCTTCATCCAAACTTTGAACTGATTTACACAGCCATTTTTATCTATCTTTATTCATCTTTATTTGTCATTGACCATTAACATAACAGAATAGGCTTTATGTCCTGTACATAATACTGATATATTTAGTTATAAATACAATTACAGATGTTAACTATACACTTTAAGTTTTAACATTTGTTTGGTATACTTTATTACATGCTCAATCACAGATATTTATACTTAATTATAAACACAATTTCAAGCATTTATATTACCTACACAACTACAAACATGTAGCTGTATATTTGAAATTTTAACATACGTTCACATTTTTTCATCAAAAATTCCATTATAATGTAAAATGGATTTTCAGCCAGCCAGCTGTACAGTTTTCTTTGAAATAATGTAGAAGGCATGGACCTTGCTGAGGGTAGTAATTTGTTAAAGATTTTTAGGGCTCTGACTGTAAGAGAGTGGGCTGTTCTTACTAGTCTTTCTCTCAGAATATCTGTTTTAATTTTTCCTCTGTTGTTGTGCTGATGTATTATGAAATTCTTTGATATTTGTTTTAATGTATAGTGGTGATCTGTTGGTCCAGTGCTACACATTTCTCTTCTGACTTCTTTTTTTCTATCTTTGATATATCACCTGTATGTGTAGATTGGTTCCATACCAGTAGTTCATAAGAAATGTGAGACTGGAACAGTTATGTTATGTTATGTGGTTTATTCATCTCATTACATACAATTTTCAAATCATTTGATTTGATGTACAGGAGACATGTCAAGGTTTACAAAAGAAACTTTTTTCACTTTTTTAAGAGAACTACAAACGTTTACATTATATTTTACATTTCTAAGTTACAGCTACACATGTACATAAAATAATAAATGTATTACAATCCCTGTGTTCAGATTGTGAAGCTGTCCTCAATGAATTCATCGACAGAATAATAACACTTTTCCACCAGGAGAGTAAAGAGCAATCTTTTCAGTGAACCAATCTCCATTTTAAATATATTACTGCCTTTTATTTTATTGAAAATTTTTAACCCCATATACTCTGGCGTTTGGGCATAAAGTTTTAAACGATGTGTTGGAAGTTTGAAGTTATCTCTGTGGCGAGTGCTGTAGTTGTGGTCAAAACGGAAATTGTCTAGTGTATGTTGATTTCTATATAGGAACACCACCATCTCATATATGTAAAGTGAGGGGATAGATAGTACTTTTAAATTTTTTAACAGTGGTCGACAGGATTCCCGTTTTTTTGCAACACACATGTTTCTAATTACTTTCTTTTGTAATACTAGGAGCCTAGTGACATTTGCTGAATTTCCCCAGAAGATTATGCCATAACGAATAACTGACTCAAAGTAGCAGTGATAAACTATCTTTCTGGTATCTATGTTTGTGGCACCTGACAAAATACACATTGCAAATGCTAAGTTGTTCAGTTGATTTGCTAAGTAATCTATGTGTACCTTCCAATTTAAATTTTTGTCAAGATTTAGGCCTAAGAATTTCACGTGGTTTGCTTCTGTGATATCCTGATCATTGCAAGTTATCTTTATTTCACTCCTTTCTACTGATTTAGCTTCAAATTGCATCATTTTGGTTTTAGTTACATTTAGTTTTAGTCCATTTTGATAGAACCAAGATTCAAGTTTTTCTAAAGTGTTTTTGGCTTTTTCTGGAATATTTTCAGATACCTCATTTTCAATTAGAACTGATGTATCATCAGCAAATAAGACTGAATGAACATCAATAGCAAGTGGTAGGTCATTTACGTAAAAAAGAAACAGATAGGGACCCAATATCGAACCTTGTGGGACTCCTTGGGGAACTGTTTTGCAGTCTGATGAATAATTGGTTCCAATTTGAAGTTAAAATTACTCTTTGTTTCCTACCTGACAGGTAAGAGCTAAACCATTTTAAAGCAGTGTCTCTGATTCCATACATCTGTAATTTGTGGAGGAGTAATGCATGGTTCACTGAATCAAAAGCTTTAGTCAGATCACAGAATATACCTGTGACCTTTCTACCTTTATCTAACGTGGAGCATATTTTTTGGATAAACTCATTTATAGCATTCGCAGTGCTTTTACCCTGTTGGAATCCGAACTGGTTTTTAAAAATTATATCATTTACAGTAAGAAAGTTATTAATTTGTTTTGCTGCAATCTTTTCAAACACTTTAGAGAAGACCGGCAAGAGAGAGATAGGGCGGTAATTCCCCATATCTTCTGTCGATCCTTTCTTGAATACAGGTTTGATCTCACCATATTTCAATACCTCTGGAAAGCATCCCTGTTCATAAGATTGATTTATAATAGTTGACAGTGGTTGGGAAATAATATCATACACATACTTGATTACAGATGTTGTTATTTCATCCCACCCATGTGAGGTTTTGTTTTTTAGGGACAATATTTCCTTTTCCACATCCCTTTGGGTTATTTTTTCAAATTGTTTAAAAGATGTGTTCTGGCTGTTTTCCAAATTTGTGATGCCCTGATAGAATGTCATATCCACATCCGATCTTACTACGTTTAGGAAGAATTCATTGAAACAACTTGACATCTGAACAGGGTTTACTATAATTTCATTTTCATGTCTAATTTTCAAAATCTCATGAATTTTTAGTTTGGCTCCTAGTTCAGACTGAACAACTGACCACACTGCTTTTGTCTTATTTCTGTGTTCTCGTATGAATTTATTATTTGCCATTTTTTTAGCTGCCGCTACAACTTTCCTAAATACAGCTTTATACTGTTTGACATAAATGACAAAATCTGGATTGCTGTTTGATTTTAACTCATTGTGGAGCTCTCTCTTTCTGGCACTAGAGATCTTTATTCCTGTTGTAATCCATTTGAGTTTACCATTAACCTTCTTTTGCTTATATCTACGAGGAAATGATTCCTTAAATGCCTCTAAGAAACAATTTAAGAATTTGTCATAGTTAATCGAGCTTGAACTATTGTAGTCTACAGGCCAGCTTATTATACTTAATTTACTGCGGAATAAATCCATTTTACTTTTACTGAGATCCCTTTTTATACACACTTCTGGAGACTTTAGGTTATTTGCTTTTGGGAGCTCAATAAACAGAGCTGAGTGATCTGAAATACCCAAGTCTAAGCAGTATTTGTGCTTATTTCCACTGTCAAATATGTAGTTAGTAATAATATTATCAATGCAGGTCACTGATCTGCTGTTTTCCCTAGTGCCTTCAGAAAAATTTAGCTTGAAACCAGATTTCTGAATTAAGTCACGAAATTTTGTGGAATCATTGCTTTCAACTAAGACATTTAAGTTGAAGTCTGCTGCTATAACAACTTTTTTCTTACTTTCTTTCTGGAGTTTTTCCAGGAGGCATTCGAATTTGGTTAAAAACACTTTTGTTACCGCACATCCAGGAATTCTGTAGATTGCTATAACCAATGTATTCAGATCACTCAGCTCTACAGAGCAACTTTCAAACACGCTCTCTTCATTTAAATAATTAAAACTATCTCTTACTGTATAACTTATAGAAGAATTGACAGGAAGGAAGGAGCCTCCACGAGATTTGCTTATTCTACAAAAGCTAGCAGCTACCTTAAAATTATTAATACTGTTTAGTACTTTTATACTATCTTCTGTTAACCAGTGTTCATTTAGGCAAATTATTTTAATATTTACGGATTCTGAAAGCAGAATTTTTAGTTCGTCGATTTTTGAGAATTTACGATTTGGTAGTTCTGCCCCTAAGCCATTTATATTCAAGTGCATCAATAGATCATTTTTTCTTTTAGTTATTTCGCGTGCATCCTTTGTTTGGTACCTAAACTTTTTATTTTCAGTTTGAATTTTTTCTTTGTCACCCCTATCACAATGAATTAGTTTCCCTTGCTTCTTAGGACTTTACACACGTCTATGAACATTTTACTAAGGTTCACAGAGCCTAATCTATTCAAGTGCAGGCCGTCTTTTCCCAGACACTTGCAGTTTAAGAATTTGTTTGGGTCAATGAATACTGCACCGAGTCTGTTGCACTGTTCCCTAATGCCGGTATTTATCCTGTTGATGTAAGTATCACTTACCGATCTTCGATGAATGATTCCACTAATTACCAGCCTGGCTGTTGGGTATACAGTTTTCGTCGATCTAATCAGATTCCGCGTTTCATTCACGATTTCTTCCTCACTGTTACTGCGGATGGAGTTTGTGCCCACGTGGATTAAGACACCTCTGTAATCGTCGGTACTTAAAGTTTTGTTACCAGTTTCGCCCGTGTTTCTTTTCGTGGACAATACATTCTTAAAGTGTTTGTTGAGCTGATGCGATCGGATTCCAGGTCGAACATCGACCTTGCAGTCCGGCACAATAACATTTTTTAATATAGAATCACCTATTAACAGAAAATCGTTTTTGTCATCTTCTTTGTTCGTTGCACTTTTACGTTTGCCCTTCTTATTATAGGAAACTGTTTTCCATTTATACTTATCACTTGTTTCACTGACAGAGTTCTCTGTTGTATTATTCGCCGTATTACACAAATGCGGATGTTTGCCACTTTGTTCAGTAATGGGTTGATTTCTACACACGCAGGATTTTCTTTCAGTAACCAGTTCAGAATTTTCTTGTTTCAATGCTAAAATTTCCGCCTTCAGCGCTTCAGTGTCACTTTGAAGCAATTTAATAATTTCTTCTTTTGAGTTCACGGTACTTACGAGTTCGGCCGTCTCCATACGCAAACAATGTGGATACGACCATGGAAACTCGTCTTTTATGAGTTTTAAATTCACTTTCGCGCATTTTTCATGAAACCAGTAGTTACACTTCACACAAAAGATGCCTTTCATGACGCGTTTCGAACATTCCCTACACGATGAACTATTTAATTTAACCTTTTTTGAGGACTGAGATGTGTCACAACACTCTTCTATCGGCGCCATCTTTTGACTTTTGTCAATCTTAAATAGTTAGGAGTAACTAAATCTCCCAGTTTCCACATTATGTATTTTACCCTTGATATTCTTTTGCAAATGTGACTGATGTGTTGTCCCCAGCTCAATCTGGAGTCAGTATTGAATACTTTTAATTTTTCTAGTTTCTATATCATTAGATAATCCTAACAGAAGATTCTGTATCTTGTCAGTGTTACACAACAGTTTGCTAGAGGAGAGCCATTCTACTGCAGCATTTAGTGATTCTAATGACATTTGTTGCAACGGTGATGTGTCCTGGTGAGTTGCAATTATCATTGTGTCATCTGAATAGCAGATTACAGATTGAGGAACGTGATGTGGCAAATCATTGATGGCAATTACGAAAAAGAATGGTCCAAGCAACATCCCTGAAGTACAACTGTCTCTACCCTTTTCGTTAGAGAAAGTCTGATTCTCACTGAAACATTGTTTTCTGTGGCTTAAGAATGAAGCAGCTTCTTTCAGTACTGTAGTCTGTACTCCATAAAATTCAAATTTTTCAAGAAATATTTCACAAGTGATACAATCAAAGGCCTCTCTCAAAACCAGTGAGGCTTTATCCCTATTTTCAAAAGCAGTAATTATCTGGTTTACAATGTCAAGAACTGCTGAAGTGACATTTTTGCCTTGTCTGTAACCAAACTGTCTGTTCAAAAGGAGGCCATTTTCTTCAAAATAATCATATAAGACTTTCAAATGTTCTTGAAATTACAGGATCAACTGAGACTGGTCAATAGTTTTTGGGGGAGATTTTTGTCTCCTTTTTTTAAACTGGTATAACTTTTGAAATTTTTAATGATGTAGGGAAAATTCTGAATTGAAGACATTTGTTAAAAATGAAGGTTAAAGGTTCACAGAGAAAATGAATAGTCTTCTAGATAATGTAGTTGGATAGCCAGTAATTATCCACAGTTTTAGAGTTGGAGAACGTTTTTTACTGCTTTTACTATATCTGTGGATGTGATAGTTTTCCACTGAAAAGACTTTCACTTGTAGCTGCTTACCAAGTAGTTCACTTGCAGGTGCATTGGTCAAGTTTGTTATGTTACCAATTTCTTTCACTGAAGACACAAAGAACTCACTTAATTGTGCTGGTTCAAGTGATACTTCCTATGTGTGATTTGGCGAATGTTATTGTGTGATAATCTGCCATGCCACTTCGCACTTGTTTGGTGCATTTTCTATAAACCTTTAATATCCTAATTTTTTCTTATTAAGCAGCTTAATTGTATAAAAAATTTTGTACTTTAGATGCCTCTTATAATCTATATCAGCCTATTTAGTGTCACTCTCACAGTTCTCTTTATATTCATTTTGCAATGACAACATTTGTTCCAGTTGTAAAGGAACCTATAGTTACTTGATGCAACCCAACATTTTTCATGTTTACAAACACTGCCAGAGGTGAAAAAAGTGAAAAGTGGCAGATGAGAGTCCCAGGAATGACCAGGATCAAATGCTAGACCACTGGATCCACAGTCTGGCACTTTACCACTGGACCATCGAGTCACACTATTATTACCCTTAAATTTTTTTTTTTTTTTTACAAGACTATTTCACTTAGGATCTGTGAAATACACAGCCGGCCGGAGTGGCCGAGCGGTTAAAGGCGCTACAGTCTGGAACCGCACGACCGCTACGGTCGCAGGTTCGAATCCTGCCTCGGGCATGGATGTGTGTGATGTCCTTAGGTTAGTTAGGTTTAAGTAGTTCTAAGTTCTAGGGGACTTATGACCACAGCAGTTGAGTCCCATAGCGCTCAGAGCCATTTTTTGTGAAATACACATTGGCAAACTTTAAATGACTGTCAATTTTTGTTTGACAACAAGTTCTACAACCTTGAGGATCTCCTCACTATGGATCTATGGAACAAAAAGTATATCTGTTCTAGTAAAAGCTCATCAGGTGGTAGTCTATAAAAATTTGCAAGTTGTGTTTGATAATGGAACAAAGTTTTCTTTCATATTTTCAGAGAGTCCATTTCTGTTACTTAAGATGCTTAATGGAAACAAATGCTATAGATGTTTATCTTAAAAGCTGGACTGTTGCTAAAATGCATCTTGTCAGTCATTAGACTTGTATGTAGACATAACTATTAAATAAAAGGGCATGAACAAATTGACACAAAATCACTAGCTCCCAGAACTGTGCATTCCATTGCCTGGTAAATAAGATGAAGAGGTTGGAAGGAATGAGACTATACAGAAATTAATAGTGAGTGTTACTTAGACCACAAGATAGAGCAGAATAGAAAAAGACCAAAATCAACAATAAAAGTCTGGAAACTGGTGAAGTTTGAAAACCTAAGTAGTTCAAATGGCAAGGGATAGTCGACAGCTCAGTTTTAAAATAGCAGAGTAACACATGGAAAACAGAAGCTTATGTGAGGAAAAGATGTGTCGCAAAGCAAAAGAGAGAAAGAAAACATTAAGAGCATGCAGAAAGCTCCCAGTAATATAGAAACCACAGAGTATAAAAGATGAGATTGAGAAGAGAAAATTTATAGAACTGGGATTTGGGGTTGGGGGAGAGGGTGGGGGGGGGAGGGGGGGGGGGGTATTCCTGGAGATAAAGAAATGATTGGGTGAAGATGAGACCAGGTGGATGGTGAAGACAAAGTTCAAGCAGTAAGCAGTTTCAGAAGAAAAGTCCAATTACTACATGCGGTTATCACTTTCACATTCATGACTTTTTTAAATATCAGTTATTTAGGCCTTAGCTACCAGCTGAGTGTGGAAATAGGATGCCTTCTGCATGTTTTGAATTAGCAGAAATAAAGATATGACTAAAAAATTTATTTAAGGGAAAACATCCAAATAAAAAAAGTACATCGTGTGACAGATGTTTAGGTATAATAAAAAAGTCCTGGTTCATTCATTCATTAAGTTGAGTAATTCCCATCAAGAAGAATAATCTACAGGGATATAAAATTAGTCAAGGTGTAGAAGAAAGTCAAAGCACAGAAATTTAATCTGTACAGTGGATTAACAATAAATTGTCACTGTGTTGCTTAATATGCTTATGCTATCTGAATGTAGGAAGATGGATCAAAAAGTGACATGTTTGTACCCAGGTCTGAAGATGGTTATTACCAGCTGAAGCTAATTACCTGATTACAACTAAACAAATTGATCCATGACTGGCAATATAATAATGCAAATATTTTTCTGCATTACTGAAAACTTTCTTATAACTATGTGTCAACTTGCAAAAAGTAATTCCCCATGTCACAAAAATAATAATAATAATAAATAAATAATAATCATCTAACAGCAGAATTAGTACAGATCATAGCCTGAACTGTCCACTACACAGTACTACTGTTCAACCTCGTAGTAACCATGCATTTGTACACATTTATGGTATTGTCAAACTCAGGCATCTAAAAAAGTTTGGAAAAATTCATGGTTTTGCTTCTTGACCAACGTTTTTCAAGCTGTTGTTAACCTCAACCAGATCATTGAAACTGTAACCCTGTAGGTCATCTTTCATAGTTCTAAACAAGTACAAGCCAGATGGGACCAAATTGGAGCTGTAGGGTGCATGAGCCATAACTGAGAAAGCCAATTGTGCAATCCCTTGCATTGTGAAAAATGACATGTAATGAAGCTTGATGATGCATCTGTTTTCTTGCATCATTTCATCACCATGTCCCTGACTGGCACCTGTGACAAATGTTGTTAGCCACACATTGCATGGGTTATTATCACAAGGTTCATTTCTCTGTTATCAAACTTCTTCACCAAACAATGTGCACTGATGATGTCCATTACAGTGTTTCCATACACTTCTTCATGGATGAGGCTAAAGCAACTTTCAGATCATGTGTCAAAAAGCAACTCCCTGATTTTTTTTTACATACTGGTTTTGATGCCTGGATTCATGGTTGGCACAAATGTGTACAAATGCATGGTGACTACACTGAACAGTAGTTTTGTGTAGAGGATAGTTCAGGCTATGATGCATACTAATTCAGCTGTTATTTTTTATGACACAGAAGGCATTGCTTTTTTATCTACCCTCTTAAATTAGAAGGAATTCTGCTGCTTCCTCACTTGTACTCAAAAACTGTCATGTATCTCCTTTTAGTAACTTCATATTTGCTTGATTATATTGATATTTCTCAAAGGTAATAATTACCTAAGCTGTAATGATAGAAGTCTGTTGACAGTACACTGCTACTGGTCATGCAGCCTTACAATGGAATGGAAATGGAAATGGAAATGAAGTCCCATGCCTCTTGACAGAGCGTAGGGAAACGACGCTGGAGACCTGCACCGCCATACTTGGCCAGGTCCTAATGGAGGTGGTTTGCCGTTGCCTTCCTCCGACCATAATGGGGATGAATGATGATGATGAAGATGACACAACAACACGCAGTAAACTCAGGGCCGGAGAAAATCCCTGACCCCGTCGGGAATCGATCCTGGGATCCCATGCTCGGGAAGCGAGAACACTGCCATGAGACCACAAGTGGCCGACAGCCTTACAATGAACACTGTTAATTGCAAATAGCTAACAGAACTTTTCGACCCCTGAATCCAGATATTCAAATAATGTGTTAAAGAAGTGGCTAATGTGGTATGTTTCTGATTTATTTTAGAATTGCTTTATATTAGATGGGAACCTGAGGAATACAGCTGCAACAGACTACACAGATGTACCCATACATGAAGCAAACTTGTGCTGCTGTTAAGACACTGGGCTAACATTTGAAAGGAGTGCTGTTGAAATCCTCGTTCAGCCTTGTAGATTTTTTTTTCTAAATTAATTAAGATGAATGCCAGGGTGATTCGATGAAATGATTATGGTCAGTTCTCTTCCTCATTGTTGGTCAGCCTTGACTTCCACTCCATCTCCAGTGTTTTGCTCATTGGTGGGACATTAAAACATAATGTTCCTTGCAACCTGATATGGATCTTCTACTGGCTGCTTTGGACACTCTAGCAATGGCATGCGGTACTCTGTAACATTGCATATGCTGTTAGCTGTGAAAGAATTTGTGACAGAAGAGGCACATCACATTTAATTATTTTAATAGAAAATAGCTATATAAATTATTTAATACATTACTTATAGCATAGGAATCTCCATACAAGAATATTAATGTGGAAAACTGCACACAAAAAACTAAACAAAAATGTCCTTCACATTACTTCAGAACTTAGATTACTAACAGATTTTATTATTTCATACTCACACTCCATTCATTCACTCCATTGCACTTTGGTAGCTTACTTGCACATACAGTAATCTCATCTATGTTGTTGTGCAACTTTCATGATGATATCCTCGTGGAAGTAGTGATACCCCCTAATTGAAAGAATATAGCTTTTCATGTGTATAAAAGTGCTAAGCCTGTAACAAATTCTTGAGAATGGATATAAACTTCTAATGGTTCTATTCTTTAGATAATGAAAAATGACCTTCCTGAAAAAACTGTTACCCATGTGCGGTGGCCTGGTGTAATGTTAAGCATTTTCGTGGATTTACTTGTTGAAGAATGCTGGTTCTGGTTTCTTGCAGTGCTGATGTCTTCTGCTAACACCAGATACTTCTCCGAAGATTTCACTGCTAGGAAGGGGAAATTTTCACTCCCTCGCTCTCTCTCTCCTTATTTAAAAAATAGGCTACTCTTGGAATATCCTTCAACTCTCAACAGCAGTTCAACATCTAATAAACAGTCACTATCTCGAGTCCATTTGTTTTTCAACAATACAAAGCTACATTACTGTTTGCAGCCGGCCACGGAGCTTCCGGGCCGTATTTAATTATTCTTAGCAGGTCGCGCTGAACACTTGCCAGCGCCGATGAATTATCTCCCTTCCAGTTTCGCCTGCACAAATGATAAATGGGTGCAGTATCCCATGCTCATCCTTATGCCCTGCTTTAAAATAACGTGTGTTCGAAATGGCTGGAACACAAGTGTCTCCAGACTTTTGTAAAATTCTGGGGACACTACACATGTAAGTAAGTAAGTGTTTGTGACAGGCTTGATAATAAATCATAAATGAAAATGTATTCAGTTTTTATAGCTACCCACTTCCTCAAGTATTATTTTGCATGAGATCTGTGGAAGGAAAAGTAGCATACGTTACCACTTCTCCATTTCTTTTGCAGTTTGTATTATGCCTTTTCGTTTTTATAATATATTCCATGTTTGTGAGGATCTTGTCATTATAGATCTATGGAATGAAAAGCTACACACACACACACACACACACACACACACACACACACACACACACACACACACACACACTTCAAAGGCATTGGTAACATTGCAGTGGTAACACCGGTTCCCATCAGATCACTGAAGTTAAGTGTTGTTGGGACTGGGTAGCACTTGGATGGGTCACCGTCCAGGTCTGCTGAATGCTATTGGCAAGCGGGTTGCACTCAGCCCTTATGAGGCCAATTGAGGAGCTACTGGATTGAGGAATAGAAGCACTGGCCACAAAAACTTGCAACAACCAGGAGAGCAGTGTGCTGACCACATGCACCTCCGTATCCATGTCCAGTGACACTTAAGGCCTGGGGACAACATGGCAGTCGCTCAGTACCAATGGGGAACAGCAAACATTTGTTTTTCTTTGATTTCATTCTTTAGTCTGGCAAACATAATGGTGCCTTAATGAATATCTGGAATCTTTCCAAATCTATGAACAGGGACATTGGTTCAATATTATTCGTGCCTAAGAGTATGCAACAGAAATGAAAAATGTCGTCTTTTTGTCATGCTCTGAAATATCTTGTAATAAGTGCTCTCTGTAAAAGGGTATGTAAGTACCCCAAAACTACATCATAGAAGGAAGTACTAGAGACACATTTTGAATGATACACATTTTATTGATGGAAACCTTACACAAAGCTCATGGCAAATAACAAGAATGACATACAAAACATGGCTGACAAGAGAACACACTGGAAAACAAGTTAAAGAGGTTCATCCCCGCAGAAATGGTTGACTCATACTGACTCGACTGCCACCATAAAGGCTCCTCCCCCCTTAGTGCAGAGCATGTGGAGCACATAGGGCAGAGGAGCTCCTAGTGTGATAGAAGCCGTGTAACCAGCCATGCCGTAGCTGCCATGAGGAGAAAGTGAGGCTGGACCACTGCTCTGCGAGAGAGAAGGAGTTGAGGAATATATGTAATGTCAATGCCAGAAAGGAGAATGGAGGGGATGACCTGCACAGGATAAAGGAATTTGAGGGTAGGGGAAGGACGAGTAGGTTGAGGGCATGGAGACAAGAGGGAAAGTAATGGTACACTGCCTGGTGGAGTCAATAGAGGCAATTATGTTGGCCTCATCTGCAGAAGGAGTTAAAGGGTAATGTTTCAGAAAGGTAATGTAGGCAGTGTTGAGGTTGTTGAAGGAATGAGGAGGGGTATGGAGAAGGAAGAGGGTATTGTCATGGATATGGATTGAAAGATCTTTAGGGATGAATGGTGAGACATCGATGAAGATCGTTGTGACACTTGGCAGTGCTGGTGAGAGATAAGTCACCAGAATGAGCACACGAGAATTGCAACACTGAGGGAATTACTGCAGCACTGTGAGGGACAGGGATTTGAAGGGGACGCAAGAATTGGTATGCTCTGATCTAACAATGAGTTGTCACATTCAGCTGGAGGAGGTTGTTAGAGCATTATAGTACCTTGTGAGGGCCTGAATAAGGGGCTGTAAAGCCACTCAAACCAAGTCTTTATGGAGCATGACATGGTTGCAGGTGGCAAGGTCACTGTGAATGAAGACGAAGTTGTGCAGGTGTGGGGAGGGGGCATACAAATGCAGCAGATATGTGAGCGCCAATTGAAGAGAATTGGGAACGATATCCCCAAGGAGACCATCCTACAGCTCTGTCAATCAATGCCAAGCTGAATAACTGCTTGCATAAGAGCCAGAGGGTGACCAACACGTTGTTGACTCGCTCAATTTGTGAAGCTCTTTCTCTTGAATAAAGCATCCAATTTTTCTGAAACTGTGATTATTTATGTGTCTGTACATGTAATCACATCTGCCGATTTCCGTTCCATTCGGAAAAATTCTTCAAGGTGTGTCGTCTTTTTTCTGCCTAAGAGTTTATATTTCAGTATTCTTAATTAATTAACACTTCTTAATATAAAATTTTACATTAATTAATTATTTGAAAGTTATGATTTCGTACTGGACATATAAAGAAATTCTTCTAGGCACTAAAATGGATTTGGTAATTAGAAGCTGTACAGTCTTAGCGTAAACAATTTAAGTGGCTTAAGTTTCGGTCCGGCACACAGTTTTAATCTGCCAGGAAGTTTCATATCAGCGCACACACCGCTGCAGAGTGAAAATCTCATTCTGGAAACATCTCCTAGGCTGTGGCTAAGCCATGTCTTGGCAATGTCCTTTCTTTCAGGAGTGCTAGTCTTTCAAGGTTCGCAGGAGAGCTTCTGTAAAGTTTGGAAGGTAGGAGACGAGGTACTGGCGGAATGTAGAAAATTGGTTATACGTTTTGACTGCTGCATAAACCTATCTATTGTTACTTTTGCTAATCTCTTTTGTGGTAAGACCGAATGTGGAGAGGCTACATTCGTGTCTCTGATTTCTTAGAATTATGTTTGATGGTTCAGAAAATATGTAATTAACATTTTTCAAAAATATGAACGTTTATTACTGTTAAGATCGTATATTTAATGGACAAAGGCTTGAAATGTGTTCTGTTACCCATTCTCGCCATTACTCTGATCGCCTTCTACTCAAGTACAAGCGTTTCATTTATCTTCTTAATATTTCCCCAGAGTCGGCCCGTCTCCTTCGTCCATAACGTGTTTGTTGCTGCGTAAAGTATTTTGACGTATTGGTCTGCCATTGAATTTGTGTCCTGAAGAGGGCCGAAGATACTGTTCATACGATGGTCACGGTAGAGATTCACACTCTCAAAATTTTCTGTGCCAGATAGAGCGTGACGCCGCAGTGTGGTCTATGGAGGCAGAATTGACACCTAGCTGATTAGGGGCTACGAGGTGCGGAGTTGCCTCAGCATCCTTTCCCCGAATTCGCAGATGTGGGGTTGCCAAGTTAGACGTCTGCCCAGGGTCACCCCCAGGCACCTGACGCACTGCTGTTGTGGCTCAGCAATTATTAATGCGATAGCTCGGTAGAAAAGAGCAGGCACCAAGGGTGGGAGCACACGTCTCACTCATCCAGAGCCCCCCGCCGGAGAAACGGGCTGCGGTCTCCGCACGCGCGGTGCACGAAAGTGCAGCCGCAAACCATGGACCCAGCGAACGCAGGCCGCAAGGTGTTGAGGTGTTGGTGCCCGGCTTATCTGTCCTGGGTTCGATTCCTCATTTTTGTTAACTCGTTGCATTGGTTTGTATGCAGCTGACAATGCTTTGTGACTACCTATACCGGTTGAGTTCCCGTGTCCCTGATAATTAAATTGTTCTTTATACTTATTTCACTCCAGTACCTGAAGGCGGACCAGAGGTTCTCACTCTGTAGCTCATGCCATGTCCCGTGTCAAATCAATGTTCAACAACAGTCAATTTTTCTGGTTGACCCAATCTGGTGTGACGCCCGTGTTCATCATATCTGTCTTTAACAGTGCCACACGATTGGCCAAGGTAAGATTGGCCACACTGGCTCACGATTTTCTATCTTCCTGATCATCATTGGCCTAGGTCGTCTCTAACGGAGCCCACCATTTGCATTCGCACAATATGGCAAAAGACACGTCTGATGTTTCTTGAATAGCCAACTGGTCTCAGACTGCGATCACAGTGGCACCGTTATCGGTGGATTACGCCGACGACCGACATTGGGCGAAGGCGGCTTATCGTTTCAAATCAGTACCACTCTAATTGTGCGGTCACAGTGTAGCCGACCTCATCGAACCAACATACATACACTACTGGCCATTAAAATTGCTACACCACGAATATGACGTGCTACAGACGCGAAATTTAACCGACAGGAAGAAGATGCTGTGATATGCAAATGATTAGCTTCTCAGAGCATTCATACAAGGCTGGCGCCGGTGGCAACACCTACAACGTGCTGACATGAGCAAAGTTTCCAACCGATTTCTCATACACAAACAGCAGTTGATCGGCGATGCCAGGTGAAATGTTGTTGTGATGCCTCGTGTAAGGAGGAGAAATGCGTGCCATCACTTTTTTGACTTTCATAAACGTCGGATTGTAGCGAATCGCGGTTTATCCTGTCGCGACATTACTGCTCGCGATGGTCGAGATCCAATGGCTGTTAGCAGAATATGGAATCGGTGGGTTCAGGAGGGTAATACGGAACGCCGTGCTTGATCCCAACGGCCTCGTATCACTAGCAGTCGAGATGACAGGCATCTTATCCGCATGGGTGTAACGGATCATGCAGCCACGTCTCGATCCCTGAGTTAACAGATGGGGACGTTTGAAAGACAACAACCTTCTGCACGAACAGTTCGACGACGTTTGCAGCAGCATGGACTATCAGCTCGGAGACCATGGCTGCGGTTCTGTTTGCAGCATCATGATGGTCGCATCCGTGTTTGGCGACATCGCGGTGAACGCACATTGGAAGCGTGTATTCGTCATCGACATACTGGCGTATCACCCGGCCTGATGGTATGGGCTGCCATTGGTTGCACGTCTCGGTCACCTCTTGTTCGCATTGACGGCACTTTGAACAGTGGGCGTTACATTTCAAATGTGTTACGACCCGTGGCTCTACCCTTCATTCGATCCCTGCGAAACCCTACATTACAGCAGGATAATGCACGACCGCATGTTGCAGGTCCTGTACGGGCCTTTCTGGATACAGAAAATGTTCGACTGCTGCCCTGGCCAGCACATTCTCCAGATCTCTCACCAACTGAAAACGTCTGGTCAATGGTGGCCGAGCAACTGTCTCGTCACAATACGCCAGTCACTACTCTTGATGAACTGTGGTATCGTGTTGAAGCTGCATTGGCAGCTGTACCTATACACCCCATCCAAGCTCTGTTTGACTCAATGCCCAGGCGTATCAAGGCCGTTATTACGGCCGGAGATGGTTGTTCTGGGTACTTCTTTCTCAGGATCTATGCACCCAAATTGCGTGAAAATGTAATCACATGTCAGTTCTAGTATAATATATTTGTCCAGTGAATACCCGTTTATCATCTGCATTTCTTCTTGGTGTAGCTCTGAGCACTATTGGACTTAACTTCTGAGGCCATCAGTCCCCTAGACTTAGAACTCCTTAAAACTAACTAAACTAAGGACATCACACACACCCATGTCCGAGGCATGACTCGAACCTGCGACCGTAGCGGCCGCGCGGTTCCAGACTGTAGCGCCTAGAACCGCTCGGCCACCACGGCCGGCTCATAATGGTCGATACGACACGAAACATGAATTGTGAGAAGCTGATAAGTTTAGTCAAAGGCGGAGTTTGTGCAATCTTGAGCATAAAAAATATCATAACCGGGATACAGTTCGGAATCTGTAGACTGGAATCATAGGTTTTTTGGAAACCACAAGTGGGCAAAATCTTTATCAGAAATTTTAGTATGGTTTATAACCTTGAAAAATAATTTGTTCGAGTGACCAGGATGGCTTATATTTTTGGGTTGTGGTAGGTGGACATCAGCTGTCTACAAATTATTATTACTGCCTACTGGCGTTGTCTTTAAGGTAGTTGCTTGGTGATTTGTTACGTGAAGTAGTTTGCAGATGTGGTGTACACATTTGTTTCCACTTTTCACTGCTTTAGGTGTTCAGACTAAGCTTTGTCTTTCACACGCATACTGAATGACAGTCGCTGATGGTTAATTGACGGACGCTGCACAGTGTTGAAAAAATACAGAAAAACAGATTTCGAACAGGCCTCTGACTGTAGAGGTCTGTTAAAAAATCCAATTTTCGCACTAAAGATGCAGTTCTGTTTCAAGGAAAACCATAAGTGACACTTTGATATTTGACATCTGTCAATTACATCTTTCTAATAATTAGGTTTATACCACGTTCTGAAAAGTACTGATCAAAGCTTTTGTGTAATACGTTAGATGTTGTTTACGATGCTTTAAAAACTAATATAAAATCTAATATTTTCGCTCTTGCACCTCAGATAACTGTGCTACGAAAATTTTAATTTTTTCTATTCCGAATTTTGGAGCTGTTCAAGTGCATTGCACTGTAATATTTTTGATTTTCTTTATTAAAAGCAATACTCAATCTGAAATAATACTACCCCTAGGAATATTCTCACTTCCTTTCTCAAATCCACTGGGGAAGTGTTTACAGTGTAGTGAAGTGTACTGGAATCTGATTATCTGAATATCTTGCCAGTACTGCATTAATTTTCACCATTTTAGGAATAAAGTGAGCTGATGTGAAATTACAAACCTACCTATCATTAATTAGATAATACTCGCTTTCTTACACACAAATTACATCCATGCATCATATAACAGAAACATGTACTTTCACCATGTAAATTACCTATTATGTGCTCTTAACTCATTGGCCAAAACTTTACACACCGAAGTCGCACATCCTGCCACTGCAGCATAATAAACAACGTTCTGAACAATATGTTTTGGAGAGATCATTAAAGCATTGAATAACTGAAACGACATATTTTCGTAATGTTGTTGTTGTTGTTCTTGTTGTTGTGGTCTTCAGTCCTGAGACTGGTTTGATGCAGCTCTCCATGCTACTCTATCCTGTGCAAGCTTCTTCATCTCCCAGTACTTACTGCAACCTACATCCTTCTGAATCTGCTTAGTGTATTCATCTCTTGGTTCTCCTCTACGGTTTTTATCCTCCCTGCTGCCCTCCAATACAAAATTGGCGATCCATTGATGCCTCAGAACATGCCCTACCAACCGGTCCCTTCTTCTAGTCAAGTTGTGCCACAAATTTCTCTTCTCCACAATTCTATTCAGTACCTCCTCATTAGTTACGTGATCTATCCCTCTAATCTTCAGCATTCTTCTGTAGCACCACATTTCGAAAGCTTCTATTCTCTTCGTGTCTAAACTACAGGGTGGTCCAAAAGTCCGGAAACACCTTTATAAAATCCAAATGGAGTAACAAACAAGGAAACAGAGTCCCTACACACGAGGACCTGGAAGGGGGAAACTTTATAGGCTACGCCACCAACATGGCGGCCATCTTAAAAGCCGCCATCTTGGATTCAACTCCAAAATTTCAAATGGGAATGTGGTCATGTGACATATCAAACAGATAGAGAATTTCACCAGAAAAACAATGGCGTTGTTATTTTAAACATAGCTTTATTCATTCTCGCGTTATAGCCAATTACTTGCGGCAGCAGTGGGAGCTCGGCAGCGTGAGTATTACGACTAAGAAGTCATAAAATGGAGTATGAAACGGTACAAAGTGACTATCCCATGCCTGATATGTTACATGTGTTTAACTGTTAGGTATCATTTACTCATGCTAACGTTTTAATCATTGTTTCCTTATTTACAGGCTACAAAATGTTCTTAACACGTGAAGAACGCATTGAAATCACCTTGATATCAGGAGAAAGAAGTACACGAGTTATTGCTGAGGATTTCAACTGTCGTCACCCAACCAGACAGCCCATCACTCACAGCGCAGTTGCCAAGCTTTTGGCCAAATTCCGAACAACAGGTTCTGTCGCAGATAAGCCTAAGGCTAGATGACCAAAATCCGACACCGATGAAGCAACAACAGTGAGCGTGTTGGCATCATTTAGCAAGAGTCCGCAACGGAGTACTCATCCCCTGTCACAAGAATGTGGGGTTAGCCGTACCTCCATACTGCGAATGGCACCCGTACAAAACTCAGCTGCTCCAACACCTGAACGAGGATACCCAGACCGTCGGGTACAGTTCGCAGAATGGGTGACACAGCAGCTGCAGATAAACCCACGTTTCCCCTATCAGGTGCTGTTCGGTGATGAAGCCAATTTCTTTATCAATGGTGAACAAGCAGAATCACAGATACTGGTCCGACACAAATCCGCACTGAATTGATGCTTCCAAAACGGTCGACTCACAAAAAGTGATGGTCTGGTGTGGTGTATGGGGTACCAAACTCGTTGGACCTTTTTTTTATTGATGGTACGTTAACAGCCAGCGGTTATATGAGGTTATTGGATGGAGAAGTGTTTCCCTCGTTGTTAACGGAGGACGGGACATTTCCGGAATTCTTCAAGCATAATGGAGCCCCACCACATTATGGGCACAATGTGCTAGCATACCTGGATATGCAGTTCCCTCAAAAGTGGATTGGTCGTAGGGGTGCTGTGGAGTGGCCACCACGTTCACCAGATTTGACTCATTTGGATTTTTATCTTTGGGGGCATGTCAAAGCACTGGTTTATTCTGTGAAAATATGGGATTTTCATCATCTAAAGCAGCGCATTGTTGTTGCGTGTGGTCAAATTCAGCCAGATCTGTTGGTCAAAGTTCATCAGGACTGGTTTCGGAGGATAGAATTAACAATCCAACATAATGGACAACATATCGAGCCATTCCTATGACTGTTGGTGGTCTCTCGTGACTGTGTAACATCGGCGTAATGTCTCTTCGGCACATAACACACATGCTTCCGAGCGTCCCACCGCTGCCACATATAACTGGCTATAACCCGAGAATGAATAAAGCTATGTTTAAAATAACAACGGCATTGTTTTTCTGGTGAAATTCTCTATCTGTTTGATATGTCACATGACCACATTCCCATTTGAAATTTTGGAGTTGAATCCAAGATAGCGGCTTTCAAGATGGCCGCCATGTTGGTGGCAGAACCTATAAAGTTTCCCCCTTCCCGTTCCTCGTGTGTAGGGACTCTGTTTCCTTGTTTGCTACTCCATTTGAATTTTATGATGGTGTTTCCGGACTTTTGGACCACCCTGTATTTATCGTCATTGTTTCACTTTCATACAAGGCTACACTCCGTACAAATATTTTCAAAAAAGACTTCCTGACATTTAATTCTACACTCGATGTTAACAAATTTCTCTTCTTCAGAAAAGCTTTCCCTGTCATTGCCAGTCTACATTTTATATCCTCTCTACTTCCACCATCTGGCTTTTGCTCCCCAAATGACTAAACTCATCCACTACTTTAAGTGTCTCATTTCCTAATCTAATTCCCACAGCATCACCTGATTTAATTGGACTACATTACATTATCCTCGTTTTGCTTTTGTTGATGTTCATCTTACATCCTCCTTTCAAGACACTGTCCATTCCGTTCAACTGCTCTTCCAGGTCCTTTGCTCTCTCTGATAGAATTACAAAAATGGCTCAAATGGTTCTGAGCACTATGGGACTTAACATCTGAGATCATCAGTCCCCTAGACTTAGAACTACTTAAACCTAACAAACCTAAGGACAACACACACATCCATGCCCGAGGCATAATTCGAACCTGCGACTGTAGCGGTTGCGCGGTTCCTGACTGAAGCGACTAGAACCGCTCGGTCACACAGGCCGGCGACAGAATTACAATGTCGTCGGCAAACCTCATAGCTTTTATTTCTTCTCCATGGTTTTAATTCCTATACAAATTTTTCTTTTGGTTCCTTTATTGCTTGCTCAATAAAGACTGAATAACATCGGGGATAGGCTACAGCCCTGTCTCACTCGATTCCCAACCACTGCTTGCCTTTCATGCCCCTCGACTCGTATAACTGCCACCTGGTTTCTGTACGAATTGTAAATAGCCTTTCGCTGTATTTCACCCCTGCCACATTCAGAATTTGAAAGAGAGTATCCCAGTTAACATTTTCAAAAGCTTTCTGAACGTTTACAAATGCTAGAAAAGTAGGTTTGCCTTTCCTTAATCTAGCTTCTAAGATAAGTCGTAGAGTCAGTATTGCCTCACGTGTTCCAAATTTGTATGGAATCCAAACTGATCTTCCCCGAGGTCGCCTTATACCAGTTGTTCCATTCGTCTGTAAAGAATTCATGTTAGTATTTTGTAGCCGTGACTTATTAAACTGATAGTTCGGTAATTTTACACCTGTCAACACCTGCTGTCTTTGGGGTTGGAATTATTACATTCTTCTTGAAGTCTGAAGGTATTTCGCCTGTCTCATACATCTTGCTCACCAGATGGAGGAGTTTTATCATGGCTGCCCCCCCCCCCCCCCCCTCCCAATGTTATTAGTAGCTCTAACGGAATGTTGTCTATTGCAAGGGCCTTGTTTTGACTTAGGTCTTTCAGTGCTCTTCTCGCAATATGTCTCCCATTTCATCTTTTTATATGACCTCTTCCATTTCCAAAATAGTACCCTGAAGTACATTGTCCTTGTATAAATGCTCCTTCCACCTTTCTGCTTTCCCTTCTTTGCTTAGAACTGGTTTTCCATCTGAGCTCTTGATAGTCATACAAGTGGCTCTCTTTCCTCCAAAGGTCTCTTTAATTTTCCTGTAGGCAGTATCTACCTTACCCCTAGTGACATATGCCTCTACATCCTTACATTTTTTCTCTGTCATTTTGCACTTCCAGTCAATCTCATTTTTGAAGCGTTTGTACTCCTTTTTTGCCTATTTCATTTACTGCATTTTTATATTTTCTGCTTTCATCAATTAAATTCAATATCTCTTCTATTATTCAAGGATTTCTACCAGCCCCCGTCTTTTTCCTATTTGATCCTCTGCTGCCTTCACTATTTCATCTCTTAAAGCTACCCTTCTTCTTCTACTGTATTTCTTTCCCCCATTCTCGTCAACTGTCCCCTAATGCTCTCTCTGAAACTCTCTGCAACCTCTGGTTCTTTCAGTTTATCCAGGGCCCATCTCCTTAAATTCCCACCTTTTTGCAGTTTCTTTAGTTTTAATCTACAGCTCATAACCAACAGATTGTGGTCAGAGTACACATCTGCACCTGGAAATGTCTTGAAATTTAAAACCTGGTTCCTAAATCTGTCTTAGCATTACATCTGAAACCTTCCAGTGTCTCCAGACCTCTTCCACGTATATAACCTTCTTACACGATTCTTAATCCAAGTGTTAGCTATGCTCTGTGCAAAATTGTACCAGGCGGCTTCCTCTTTCATTACTTAACCCCATTCCATATTCACCCACTACTTTTCCTTCTCTTCCTTTTCTTACTATCGAATTCCAGTCCTCCATGACTATTAAATTTTCGTCTCCCTTCGGTATCTGAATAATTTCTATTATCTCATCGTACATTTCTTCAGTCTCTTCATCTGCGGAGTTAGTTGGCGTATAAACTTGTACTACTGTGGTAGGCGTGCGCTTCGTGCCTATCTTGGCTACAATAATGTGTTCACTTTGCTGTTCGTAGTAGCTTACCAGCGTTCCTATTTTTTTTATTCATTATTAAACGTACTCCTGCATTACCCCTATTTGATTTTGTATTTATAACCCCATATTCACCTGACCAGAACTCTTGTTCCTCCTGCTACCGAACTTCACTAATACCCACTATATCTAACTTTAACGTATCCATTTCCCTTTTTAAATTTTTTAACCTCTGCCCCATTAAGAGGTCTGACATTTCACACTCTGTTCCGTAGAACGGCAATTTTCTTTCTCCTGATAATGACGTCCTCCTGAGTAGTTCCCTCCCGGAGATCCTGGGGGACTATTTTACCTCCGGAATATTTTACCCAAGAGGACGCCATCATTTAAGGATACAGTAAAGCTGCATGCCCTCGGGAAAAATTACGGCTGTAGTTTCCCCTTCCTTTCAGCCGTTCACAGTACCATCACAGCTAGGCCATTTTAGTTAATGTTACAAGGCCAGATCAGTCAATCATCCAGACTGCTGCGCCTGCAACTACTGGAAAGACTGCTGCCCCTCTTCAGGAACCACACGTTTGTCTGGCCTCTCAACAGATACCCCTCCGTTGTGGTTGCACCTGCGGTACGGCTATCTGTACCGCTGAGGCACACAAGCCTCCCCAGCAACGGCAAGGTCCATGGTTCATGAGGTTCATTTTCGTAATACACACTTATAAATATGGAAATTATAAATTACGGCCTGTTAGTTTCTAAGGTGGTGGTTCCTTCTGGCGCTAATCGCTGATGAGAGAAGGAAACTAGCGTCACAAAACTAAAGTGTTTTTAACTTTTGTGGCGTGGTGTTTTTCCCTTCATCTCGTATATTCGTAAAACTTGTCTGATAATTTCAGTAACTGAGGACAGAGTGTACAGTACTCGCCACGTTCGTTTCGAGACAGACTTAGGTCATTTACATGCATCTTTGAATAACAAAAGCAGCACTGCAGCACTCGTCTCCAAGCACAGAGGTATCGTGGTATCCCACCCGTCCTTGGAAGTTAAAATATAATTTACTTCATGCATAAACTATATTCTAACCTAAACTAACCTCCTCGATCCCGTCAGAAACTGACGAATGAGATCGGACGCATAGTGACTGATCTGTCGGCCGATGTTATCGAGCAGTCTTTGGCGGCGGCGTCTGACGACCGTTGTCGGTGCCAATGTGAACGCAGCCTTAAAGGAAACACCACCGGCATAAAGCAGGAAAACCATCCTCGTGGGCGTCTCCGTTTCTTTTGCCTGTTTTTGAGATTGAGCGCATGTTGATCGAAATGCGTTGCGAATTTGTTTATCGGAGTCCCCGTTCTGGACCAATCGAGAGTGGAGATGCCTGCCTATGCTCTAGTGATGAGCTCTCTAGATCTGAGACAGCTGTAGTCCTATCAGCGAGAGACAGTAATTCACCGCTGCGTTGAGAAGCTCGTAGATAAGCTTACGAAACACCCTGTGACCCTAGGAGACGTTTTCTCTTCTACGATCCAGGACTTCCGGGAGCGATAGGTCTGCATGTTTCTCCACTCCAATGGTGCAGCAGATGCTCAGATGGAGTTCACATTTTCCAAAGATGAAGAAATCGTTGCTGACCCATGGGGCGAAAACCAAAAGTTATCGTCTACGTACCTCCAAAAACATTTATGAATGAAAACTACCAACCGAAGTGCTTCGTCCTCGGTGTATTTCAAAAACAGTTAGCTGCTATGGGAGACAGACGGCTAGCCATAGCAACGACGTCGGTTTGTTCAAAATATTGGCCGTTAAATAAAAATTAAGTCGAGGTAAGCACATGTTTGAAAAGATGTAAGAAATCCTCTTCCAGCTTACCTTCTACGAGTTGATGTGAATCCAGCATAGGCACTAGTGTGAACAAAGAAGCCATATCGAAACTCACTATTATGTCAATTGTGACAAGTAAATAAAAACACCTACAGCCGTCCTTATGATTTTATTTTATTTTGTCGCTACCAGTTTCAACGCTTCAGTGCGTCATCTTCAGGCTGTTTTTGATGCGGCACAGATTGATATGATCCCCATGCATACCACATCTGTTGCCGGCACTACTGGAAACGCAGATAATGCGTCAGCACTCCAACCATCACCGAGCGAGGTGGCGCAGTGGTTAGACACTGGACTCGCATTCGGGAGGACGACGGTTCAATCCCGCGTCCGACCATCCTGATTTAGGTTTTCCGTGATTTCCCTAAATCACTCCAGGCCAATGCCGGGATGGTTCCTCTGAAAGGGCACGGCCGACTTCCTTCCCCATCCTTCTCTAATCCGATGAGACCGATGACCACGCTGTCTGGTCTCCTTCCCCAAACCAACCAACCAACCAACCATCAACTGACAACTGACTCAAGAACCATTCAAATACGACATCCAAAGATATGTCCCAGCGAATACTCCAACCATAAGGACGGCTGTAGGTGTTTTTATTTACTTGTCACGATAGTAAACGGCCGTCGTCCCAGAGACCTCTTGCTAAAAGGATGGACATACAGAAGATTGTGTCAGTTGGTTCAAGACGCGGGTCTTCAGCCGCCGTATAATGCCTGAGCTGGTGCGTTTCTGGCGCCAGTTTCCATCGATCGTCATTTTGATCTTTGAGTCGACTTCGATGCTTATTTGTCTTCTGCTCATCTTCGGCGGCGCGGATTTAACGGCAGCGCGTGCGCTCTGCTGGGAGGTGTGTCGGGATCGGCGGTGAGCGAGAGTCACGTGAGACTGTGTACGTAGGCAGGACGGCAAGAGGACGAGTCGGACAACGAAGGTGCGGGGCCAGCGGCTGCGGCTTGTTGAGTCGTGAGGACAGGTCCACCGCCCATGGTGATTCGGTTTTCCTAGAGGTCGGAAGGACAAGCTCCTCCGAGTCAGTTATAAGCTACGGCAGCCGATTGAATTGGAGTCGCCGAGTTGCTTCGGTGGGTTGCGTTAAATATGCCAGTGTACTAAAAATCCTTTGGAATTGTTTGAGTTGTTTATCACTTACCTCGGTGTCGTGACTAACTATCTTGACGGCAGTTGAGGAAGTGTGGCTACGCCCAACAAACCGACTCGAAGCGTGGTTAAAGACGTAGCTAGAAGTGCAACGAGTAGTGAGTAAGTCCAGCTCTGGCGTTTCAAGAAAAGCCGAGATACTTCCTCTATTCTACCGTGTAGTTCGTTTGGTAGTTTGGCTTGTAAACGTGCGCCGATATAATTCTTGTCCTCTTAACTTTAGGGCATGATTTTTAGCGAACTTATTAATCAAAGTTTAAGGGCTGGCACTGGCCAAGTAACTCACGGAGACTGTTTCTATTCAGTTGTATTGATCACCTGTTCTCTAGATAAGATTGTGCAGTTTATGTCTCCGAATTTGTCTGCCATTGATGTGTGTGGTGTTACAGATAATTGGCAGCGGTCGACGCGAGCATACTGGGAGCAGAGCACCACGGGGGCAGAGAGATATTCAAGGCCCTGTCCTCTGTTTTACATCTTGGGTTATGTTGTCACTGTTGCGTGATTCCACCTTTCCGGTGGAGAATTATAGCATCTGAAGTTCAATTGCAGGCCAAAGTTGAGTACATTTCTATGTCATTTCCTGTCTCGTGGATCTCTCGTATTGATTTGAATCCTTGGTCTGCTCGCGTCCGTCGCTAATTCACACACAATACTGAAGCAACATCATTTTAGGGGTATTGTCATATGGTCATGTTCTAGTTGTAATCATTCTAAGAATATTGTTGATTAACCAACCGAGCAAGTAAATTTGAAGATTGGTATGCTCAAAATTAAAGCACCTTCTTAACTGTTTTAGTCATTTGTATATAGGTTGTTTTTTTAGGAAAGTTGGCTAGCCAAACCTTAAAAGATCTGTGTTCTTACCCTTAATCTGTTCCTGAGCTGATTGGAAGTAATGAGAATTCTGATGAGAATTGTATGAACGTTTGTACTATATATGTAAAGCTTTACCTGAGTATATTTACCTAGTCATATTCAAATTTCAAGTTTTATGGGTCTTGTTCCGGTTAAAGAAATTTATTTGTTATTTGTCCAAGTGATCTGGCCTTGTAAGGCAGTCTCCTGTATTATTGTGATGGTGATTTTATAATGCTTTTGATTGTAATAAAATATGTAGCAACTACAACAGATTGCTACTGTGATTTTGGTGTGTCACTACCATTACCTAATTTCAAAACCAAAGGGCTCCAAAGAGAAGCTACATGTTTTGCTGGGTCGTACGTTGTGTCGTCTATATTTCTCCATTGGTGCGAAGCGGAACTCTTTTAAGTGTCTTTGGCAGGCCATAAAGTCGTGATGGAGCTGGCGCTCGTACTCTTAAGAACTTTTTCAGATCGCCAGGAAACTGTGTTTGAGGATGCGCTGAGTTCTGCAGTAAATCCATCAGCACGGCACAATAAGATGTAGACAGAACAGTAGCATTTCCCTTGCCCACCTTTTCCCTTGTCCTTGTCTGTGACCTCTCTTACAAGTAGAGGTGCTTTTCTTTCCTTAGTAGTGACGTTCTGGTTGGGTGCGGGCGTCCTGATTATGTCCCTGCAAGTCTTTTGCCTTATTTCCTCCGAAGTCTCACTAGAAAGTTTAAAACACACTAATCAACGGCACTCACAAAGTCTGGCAAAGTCTTTGGAGTGGACGCAAAATTTGCCTCCTTTTAAAACTCTTATATTGCAGTGTCACTCAGTAGTTTACCTGTGAAATTAAACGTAGTGCGTCTGCACAGTTTTTCTTCTTATGATGATCGGCATATAAAGCGATGGAACCTGGAAGTTTGACGCGCCTTGATCTGCCGCCGCGTTCAGTCCGAAACTGGCCATTTAACGCTGCCCACCCGCTCCCTGGAATCCGTTGACAGACACGACGAGACATTCAGATGAAGTGAGAGCAAGCTGCTGGAGAATGTGTCTGTCTTGTCTTGTATTGCGGATTCTTTTTCTCAGCAGTGCCCTGCTGGCTCGTTTAAACCTCTTATGGGCCGCTTACACATTGACCAAACGCGTCGCATTGTTGAAGAGAGATACGATGAACACAGGCATCCCGTCGGATTGAGTCAGCCAGAAAAGTCTGCATTTGTTGAACACTGTTTTGACCCGCAGCACTTCATGAATATCCTCTCGTCCGCCTCCACGTAGAAGTACTCCATCACTAAGAAGCAGTCGAAATAAATAAGTATAACAATTAACAGACATGGGATTTCAACCAGCATTGGCGCACTAAGACACCGCCAGCCGCAGGTAAACGAATGCAACGAATTAAAACAGATGGGGAACAGCGCGCGCACGTTATGGTCCGTAGCTTGCTTCTGCGCTGACACGCGTAGCGCTTGGGGATACCGCGGCAGCATCAAACACAGTTGTGGAAGCCTCCGTGAATTCATTCGGGGAAACCTACTCCAGTACACATCTAAATGTGGAAACTGCAACGGAGAAAATGTTACACTATAGTTCTCATATCCCGTCAGGTCAAAAGAGGCTCCCTTCAAAGTAGCTGTCCTCCCAATGCAATTAAGTAGAAACATAGACAAAGTCATTGCAGAGTACACACAAAAAGAAAATTTAATTCGTATGACCACTACTGCTCTTGTACATTTATTTCAGCACAAAAAATACGTCTTAAATGTCATGAGACAGATGTCGTAGTCTCTTAAACAAAGTTTTCACAGTCACAGCTACACCACAACATTAAAAACCTATCCTATAGAGAAGTAGTAAGGAACAAGTAGAGTACTAAAGTCCAATAAGCACCCTTCTTCCCTCCTAACCCATTCCTACCTAACTCATAATGGCTAACAGAGGATCGCTCAATCTCTTTTTCGCCAATGTAACAGGTCTCAACAACAAAAAACCTTCACCCAAATACTCCATAGAATAAAATAACATAGATGTCGCAGGACTTGCAGAAACTTGGACTAAGGTGACTAGCTACTAGGATGCAACTGCCACATTACAAACATAGAAGACGGCCGAGGAGGAGTGGCACTATAACACCGAACAGAACTCCAGACAAGAGAAGTTCCACTTGCTCCACAATTCCGAAACACTGAGGCGCTAAGGATGTGCATAAATAGACCGAAAAGGGACAGGCTAAAGCTAATATGCCTCTACGTTACCCCTGTGACTGATATCCCAACAGGCTTCCTTCCTTACGTGACGAACTTTCAGCACTACATCATTGTGGTAGACTTTAATGCCAGACATAACGTGGTTGATGACACAACGGTTCATAACAGTGGGACACAATTATATGACTTCCTGACAAAGAAATCATCTGCAGACTACCCTGACTGGACCAACTTCCACTGTTTACAGAGGACACTCCCTTCCAGACCACATCCTTTTCAGCTCAGAACTTACTGACAAAAAATAGTTGACGGCATAACGAGAGACCATCTGCCAGTCATATTTAAGACTACCATAATGAATGGAGGTCCCCCAGAAACCACAGAACGAACCAATAGAAATATGACAGCAGCGAACTATGAGATCTTTTAAGACATTGCCGGCCGCGGTGGTCTAGCGGTTCTAGGCACTCAGTCCGGAACCGGGGGACTGCTACGGTCGCAGGTTCGAATCCTGCCTCGGGCATGGATGTGTGTGATGTCCTTAGGTTAGTTAGGTTTAAGTAGTTCTAAGTTCTAGGGGACTGATGACCACAGATGTTAAGTCCCATAGTGCTCAGAGCCATTTGAACCATTTTTTTTAAGACATTATACAAAAACAGCTGCCGTTCGCCATGATTATTACCGCCGATCAGGATATGGAACTCAACAACAAGATAGAGGCGACCCTACAAACAGCTGTGGACGAAGTAATCCTCAGAGTAACTGTAAAAAACTACAAACCGACTACACCACAAGACGCCCTTAGATTAATCGAGGAAAAGAGGCGGATCCACCGTGAAATTAAGAGAACAAACAATCCTGGTTTTCAACCCTACCTTGCCATATACCTCCTAGATATCATCAGGAAAACTTTTGAAACGATCTTCACTGATAGACTCAGCAAATTTGCGGGCGTACATCAACTCCTCTGTGACCATCAAGCAGGTTTCAGACAACAAAGATCGACTAATGACTCCCTACTCGGGCGTAACAACAGACGTGACCAAATCCATCGACGTAGGACACTGCACATTTGCATTGAACCGCAACCGTCAACAAGACCAACTACAACGCGACCTCCACCAATGCAACAACTAACTCAATCCATCAGACACGTCTGGCAGGAGTGAAAAGACCTACATTAGAACGTTACTGCGCAACACAACGACGACTATTTCGTAGTATACTTCGACTCGAATGAACCACAGCCAGGACACGAGTGAAGACTATAGCAGATGTCTTAGACCTACTAACCAGATTATACAAACTTTGTGTCAGGTAAGGGCGACACATAATTAAAAACAGATCTGACATGGCCCAAATACTCACAAAAAGATCCGGCTCACGACCAAACATAGACAAACACGAATACATCCACCCCTAATCATAGCCCTTAACACAAAGAACGCTTATGAAGACATTAACGACCAGATGAACGAACTGTCAAGAGACATCACCCCTCCTCCTCACTTAGCACCTGTAAACTCAGATGTAAACAACCTAAATGGATGATAAACCAAACCGAAAGCACACCATTACCAGGGAAACACCTCACCTGACCACACCTGACCGATTATATCAAGACAAGAGTTGGCCAATAAATATAAACTTAGAATTAGTTATAGGCTTAGAATAAGTTATAAATGTCGAAAGCAACCACTGTTAACTACAACCACAAATGGAATCAGTTTAAGAACATATAGAAAACATGTGTTTGGATTTAGACTTAGACACTCCCAAAGAGCGACGATAACCCAGCTGTTATCAATTTTTCTAAATTTAAATCACCATTTGTAACCAAAATTGAACTAATTAACAACTGCAGACCAAAAACTGGATGTAAACAAAGAATAAAATCAAAATGCAACATACGCCACAAAGAGCCTGAGAGCTCTCAGTCGGCCAGCGTCCCTCCCTCAGGGATAGTTAAAAAAATTAAAAAATAAAAAGAAATAGAATGCGTCAGTAGCACATGAAAATAATGACAGCTGTCCCATGGAAATACTGTGCAGTTTACACAACAGCATCCGATGCAACGCACCATTCAAGCAGTTATGACGTCGTAAAAACACTGCACAAATACCTGGAATCTTAGGAGTTCGTTGTAATGTTTACAAAGTCGCACTGTCACCAAGTCAACTATTGCCAGTAACATCTGATGCTATGCATGCCTGAAAGCTTTTGTCCGCTCTATTCACGTTGGAATAGGCTGAGGACGATAGTAATCACGACATTGCGGTGGAGGGGGACACGCCACAATAAAAATTGCGACAGAAATCTGCAGCTTTTGAAGTTTTGTTGCAAGCAGTCTATGAAACACCTTGCAAGATGAGCTGTCATTATAAATGTAAACATTTCGCTGCAAGAGCATAATACACTCAAGCGCCAAAGAAACTGGTAGAGGCATGCGTATTCAAATACAGAGATTTGTAAACAGGCAGAATACAGCACAGCGGTCGGCAAAGCCTATATAAGACAACAAGTGTCTGGCGCAGTTGTCAGATCGGTTACTGCTGCTACAATGGCAGGTTATCAGGATTTAAATAAGTTTAAACGTGTTGTTATAGTCGGCGCACGAGCGATGGGACAGAGCATCCCCGAGGTAGCGATGAAGTAGGGATTTTCCCGTACGACCATTTCACAAGTGTACCGTGAATATCATGAATACGATAAAACATCAAATCTCCAATATAGCTGCGGCCGGAAAAAGATCCTACTAGAACGGGACCAACGACGAGTGAAGAGAATCGTTCAACGTGACAGAAGCGCATCCCTTCTGCAAATTGCTCCAGATTTCAATGCTGGGCCATCAAGTGTCAGCGCGCGAACCATTCGACCAAACATCATCGATATGGGCTTTCGGAGCCAAAGGTCCACTCGCGTACCCTTGATGACTACACGACACAAAGCTTTACGCCTCGCCTGGGTTCGTCAACACCAAGACTGGACTGTTGATGAGTGGAAACATGTTGCCTGGTTGGTCGAGTCTCGTTTCAAATTGTATCGAGCGGATGGACGTGTACAGGTGTGGATACAACTTCATGAATCCATGGACCTTGCATGTCGGCAGGGGTCCGTTCAAGCTGGTGGAGGCACTGTAATGGTGTGGGGCGTGTGCAGTTGGAGTAAATATCTCTAGATGCGACTCTGGGAGGTGACACGTATGTAAGCATCCTGTCTGATCACCTGCATCCATTCATCTCCATTGTGCATTCCGACGGACTTGGGCAATTCCAGCAGGGAAATGCAACACCCCACACGTCCAGAATTGCTACACAGTGGCTCAAGAACACTCTTCTGAGTTTAAACACTTCCGCTGGCCACCAAACTACGCAGACGTGAACATTATTGAGCATATCTTGGATGCCTTGCAAAGTGCTGTTCACAAGAGGTCTCCAGCATCTCGTACACTTACGGGCTTATGGACAGCCCTGAAGGATTCATGATGTCAGTTCCCTCCAGCACTTCCTCAGACATTCGTCAAGTCCACGCCACGCTGTGTAGCGGCCTTCTGCGTGCTCGCGGGGACCCTATGCGATATTAGGCAGGTGAACCAATTTCTTTGGCGCCTAGTGTGTATATGTTTGTCGTTCGTCGTCGTAGAAGAGCCGTCTACGAAAATGAAGGATTCATCTAATTATTGTGATTCTTTCAAGTGAAGGAAAGTATGTGTTGTTACACAAGAAACTTAGAGACACCGAAGAAATTGTTTGATTTTTACCGTACGTCTGTAGCATGTTTCGTCTTACTGTCGTCTAAAATAAAAACTAACTTACAAAAGAAAGAAACTAAGTTACGTGATTGTGTTGGTGCTGGCCGAGCGGTTCGAGGCGCTTCAGTCTGGAACCGCGCGATCGCTACGATTGCAGGTTCGAATCCTGCCTCGGGCATGGATGTGTGTGATGTCCTTAGGTTAGTTAGGTTTAAGTAGTTCAAAGTTCTAGGGGACTGATGACCTCAGATGTTAAGTCCCATAGTGCTCAGAGCCATTTGAACCTTAGGCGACACCGGATGCCGATACAGAGGGGCATGTGGTCAGCACACCGCTCTCCCGGCTGTTGTCGGTTTTAGTTACCGGTACCGCTACTTCTCAGTCAGGTAGCTCCTCAATTGGCCTCACAAGGGGTGAGTGCATCCCTATTGGCAACAGTACTCGGCAGACAGCGCTTGACTCCGGTGATCTGATGGGAACCGGTGTTACCACTGCGGCAAGGCCGTTGTCTCGCTAAACGTTTGCTCCATGTATTAATACAACTGGCTCCCTAAGTCAGTTCAGAGGTGAGAGGAAGACAATGGCATACCACTTCAAATAAATAGGATCATGCCTGATAAAGTACTTCAGTGCTCATACCAGTCTTCGGTTCGATGACATCTTTACCTTTCTTTTACCGATGCCAGGCACACAAAAAGTAAACACTGAAGCAGTGACTGTGCTATATTATTTGATTTGTGTAATCTGTATCTTACCTGAAACCAAGGGTTTTCTATTATTTATTTTTCTTTTCTCTCTTCCTTTTTTCCCAGTTACTTTACACACGGCTCTCCCCCCCTCCCATCTTCCTCATATACAATTCCCACCGCCGACGCGAACACGAGTCACGAGTGTTTTGAAAGCTACTTCTGTCGAACGCTACCACCGAAAGTTAGTCTGAAAGACTTATTCATAAATACAGTACACATTCAGAAACGTTCTTTTTTTTTTACGGCAGCTGTACACATATCCCCTTAGATAGGGTGATCACTGGTGGAGGAGGTGTGCTTATAATCGTAAAAGATACGATAATACCTAGTAAGATTAATACAGATGCGAATTTGGGTGAAGACAAGTGTTTAATACTGCTCCGCACAGGCAAGTCGCCAAACGAAAAACTTTGGTCGTTAACCTACTAATGATATACATCTACATATATATTCGGCAATCCACTGTATGAAGCATAGCGAGGTGCCGGGGTGGAGAAAAGTTTGTACCTCTTTAATTCAGACGAATTTTGCATGAGAACTGGACATGCATTCGACCCCCTCCTTACATAACACCTAACTGCGCAACGGTAACGGAAGAAAATGATGGTGGACCCTGCTGGTTGGTAAAATAAGGAGTGCACACTCACAATAATTTAATAAAAATCGTAATCTACTCAGAAAAAAAGAGAACTTTATCATAATAAACAACAGGAAATGGGATTCTGCATATATCTACGAAATGATATGCGGATTAAATATTACAATGAGATTTATTATACATCAGAACATAAATGTACATGATTATCGACACAAACAGTGGGCTAAAGGATAGGGTATACTGAAATTTTTTGAGAATAAGAGTTGGCTCGAGAACAAGGGGCTCCTACTCTCTGTGATGCAATAGATTGACGATAATGACTGGAGGTCCTAATGAATCAAATACTAATTTCCTGACTATATAGCAGTATCGCAATTAGTAGTGAGAGCTCAAATGGGATCACATGGAGAAACAAGCAAGGTGGACTTGTAGCAAAGCGAGCACGCGTGCTGCTGAGGGATTCAGCACAAAATTCATAAGGTCCTACAATGCCGGAGCCGCAAAATACTGTATTAGTACTGAAATCTGCAGCACGTCGTCAGTAGGCAGCGTCCTGATGATGTAGGCGCCGACTTCTGCCGTGCAGCAACTCTGTGTCAACACCTGGCTGCGAAGGCTGTCCGAGAATTCTAAGTTCTTCTGAAAACGAGCGACCAAGTCGCAAGACCGTCCGACTCCGAAGAAGATCAGATCCTGAATCCCCCTCCGTGATGCAATGCAAGCATTGCTCAACTCCCTACTCTCCTCGAAAACCGCGAATCAGCATTCAGTGCTGATTCCAAAATTTCCCCACACTGTCTCAGAACATCATTCGCGCCAATAGCGACCGTTCCCTCAAATTTCGAGCAGGGCTTTATGACGTTCAAATGGTTCAAATGGCTCTGAGCACTAAAAGACTTAACTTCTGAGGTCACCAGTCCCCTAGGACTTAGAACTACTTAAACCTAACTAACCTAAGGACATCACACACATCCATGCCCGAGGCAGGATTCGAACCTGCGACCGTAGCGGTCGCGCGGTCCCAGACTGTAGCGCCTAGAACCACACAGCCACTCCAGCCGGCCTTTATGACGTCAACTAGCCTCAGTTTAAATTGACCAATCATGCCTCTGCTATTCAGCTGAGGGCACTGAACTTGCCGTTTGACTGGCTACGAAAACAATCTGCCTAGACCACCGGCCATCTGGTGCCACCCAGTCGCACCCAGCAGGGCACAATCCACAAGTATTCTCAAAATCATGAGGACAATGCAGTCAGTTGGTGCCAGGAATCTTCGTTCCGCACGCGCCGGAATGGTAAACACATAAACTGTGGCGACACTCAGACGTCTCGCAGTTCGTTTCGCCCAGCATACAATAGGCGAAATTCGACCGACGTCAGTCGTTCCGCCAGGCGCTTAAGCGTATTGTACGAACCCCTCAGAATTCAGGGAAGTGCAGCTCCCAACCGGAAACGCAGTGTGTCGCGTCCTACGATGCTCGCCTCGCCCAGGCCACCCACGGAAGTAAAACAACATGTTTAGGAATCAAGTGAAAAGTATTTGTTGAGCTCTCAGTACAAATACTCTCATTACAATAACCTTATTTGGTCTGTTACTAGCGTGCAGTGACTAATAACATTAATAAAATTGATAAAAATGAGAGGAGACATGCAAAAGAGGGTATGGAACCTCTCAACCATGTACCACTAATAGTCATTTTCTTTCCTGGAGGATAAAACATGGACATCGGATGCCCTTATAGAACCTTATCTCAGAAGCAGTAGTGGTGGAACATTTGAAGGGAAACTTGAAGAATATTTCTCATAAATTTCCTGGTAATTTTGTAGTATTAGACAGAGATTCAGCTTATCAGCTATAGACTAGGAGACTCAAGTGATTAAGGTAGGTAGTAGAAACAGGGAATGGTGTAAAATTGTTTTAAATTCTAATCCGAAAACTGCCTTGAACAGTTAATCAGAGAATGGACTCGTGAAGGTAACATCTTACATCTGTCGCCAACAGACCTGAACTTTTCGACTCAGTTAGCGTGAAACAGGGAATCAGTTATTACATGGGCGTTATAGCATCACTGAATACGGCTGTAAATAGGAACACAAAGAAAGGCAAGAAGATCTTGCCGCTCAGCAAGGGCAACAAGAAACATATTTCAGATTACCTGAAAGGCCAACATGAAAATCTCATCTCCAGCAGTAACAACGTTGAGTATCATTGGACAAAGTTCAAGAGTCCAGAATGAGATTTTCACTCTGCAGCTGAGTGTGCGCTGGTATGAAACTTCCTGGCAGATTAAAACTGTGTGCCGGACTGAGACTCGAACTCGGGACCTAATCTGCCAGGAAGTTTCATATCAGCGCACACACCGCTGCAGAGTGAAAACCTCATTTTGGAAACATCCCCCAGGCTGTGGCTAAGCCACGTCTCCGCAATGTCCTTTCTTTCAGGAGTGCTAGTCCTGCAGGGTTCGCAGGAGAGCTTCTGTAAAGTTTGGAAGGAAGGAGACGAGTTACTGGCGGAAGTAAAGCTGTGAGGTAGCTCAGTCGATAGAGTCTCGGTCCGGCACACGGTTTTAATCTGTCTGGAAGTTTCAGAGTTCAAGAGTATTGTACAATACGTTTTAGATAGATATATGCTGAGCAAAGTTGTGAGGGATGAAAAAGACCCACTGTAGTTAGACAACTGCGTTAGAAAGCTGCTATGAAAACAAAGAAAGCTTCACTGCAAAATTTAATCGTAGCCAAAGCATCACAGACAAACAAAACTTAAACGAAGCCAAAATTATCGTAAGGAAAGCCGCGCGTGAAGCGTTCAACAATTCCTAAAGTAAAATTCCGTCTACCGACTTGACAGAAAATCTTTCAAAGTTATGGTCTTCCGTTAAATCAGTGACTAGATTGTAGACATCTGCCCAGACTCCTGGTGGCCATAACAGCATTGAAGCGCAGGACAAAACAGAAAAGGCCGAAATACCAAACGTCACTTCCAGAGTTGTGTCACAAAGGAAATCGTCGTATGAAAGACATTTAAGTGACCACGAGAGAGAAAAACAACTGAAATCGCTCAACAGAGGGAAGGCCACTCGATTTGAAGGGACGCCAAGAAGATTCTACATAGAGTACGTAAAACAACATGCAACTCATCTATCAGCCATGTACCGTAGGTCCCTGCAGGAGCGAAGTTTTCCGATGCTTGGAACAAAAGCATAGGTCATTCCTGTTCCCAAGAAGAGTCGTCGAACAGACGCACACAACCATAGTCCCATATCTCTGACGTTGGTCAGTTGTAGAATTTTGGAACATGTTTTACGCTCGTGTATTATGAGATTTCTGGAGACCGGAAATCTGCTCTGTAAGAATCAACATGGGTTTCATAAACAACGCTCCTGGGAAACCCAGCACGCCCTGTTCGTCCACGAGACCCAGAAGGCTGTAGACACTGGCGCCCATCCGGCCTCGGTGGCCGAGCGGTTCTAGGCACTTCAATCCGGAACCGCGCTGCTGCTACGGTCACAGGTTCGATCCCTGCCTCGGGCATGGATGTGTGTCCTGTCCTTAGGTTAGTTAGGTTTAAGTAGTTCTAAGTTCTAGGCGACTGATGACCTCACATGTTAAGTCTCATAGCGCTCAGAGCCACTTGAACTGGCGCCCAAGTAGACGCCCTGTTTCTTGACTTCCATAAGACATTCGAGAGAGCTCCGTATGTCATCTAATGAACAAAATACGAGCATTCGGAATATCAGACCAACTGTGTCACTGGACCGAAGAGTTTCTAACAAACAGAACACAGCATATACTCAATGGAGAGAAGTTTTCAGAAGTGGAAGTTGTAGGGAACCTCCTACTCACGCCATATAAAATTCATATGCTTTCCATTGTGTGCCAGCCTAGTCTGCTGTAACTAGCTATGACGTCATGAATGTGGCGCAATACCTTAAAAGTAAAGTAAATAATCTGAAAAGTTAATAGCACGTCAGGAGTGATGCTAAAATAATAATGTGTTAAAATCATCGGCACAACAGGAAGGAGCTAGAAACTTCAAAATTTATATTCGGATTCCTTTTTCATTGTAATTTAATGGAAACAGCATGATGGATCTCACAAAGTAATATTTTTGTTGAAATTCATGATTTTCTGTTTTTGTGTCCTAAAAGTTCGGAAGCAAGATACATTAAGTAAGGGATTAGATAACGCTAGGATGTTTAGATTTAGGCAGAAACGAGATACGCTATAATAACAAAGATGTGAGAAGTTTCAAAAAGGTAGCTATAAAACTATAGCTGTAGCGTCTCTCCAAAGGGCAAGTTCAGAAATCATCTATTGTGTGCAGTACAACTAAAATAATTCTCTCGCCAAAAGTATTTAACCTAGCCACATTAGAATTTTATCATAGATACTTACCTGTGTGCTGATAGCACAATTAAATCGAGAGCTTCATTGGCCTTCAGAGAATGACGCAATTAATTATTTAGTAATTTGGAGTGATGTTCTGCTTGCCCCAGCGGCTAGTCAGCAAGGCAAATGTTGTCGGCAGAGCCTTCAGCGGTCCGCACCGCGGCTATATAAATAAGAGCGTGCGAGCTAGAGTAAGGCCCCTGTTCTCTTCTAGATTCGTATCAGCGTGCACTACATGTCGGAAGCCGCATCGCGTTTGTACAGTTCCCAGGAACAGCCTTGGATGCCGTATTACGTAACTCGCTGTGCACGTAACAATGAGTTCGCATTGGGGTAAAGAGTTAATAGCGGAAAGACTCCAGTGATTTAATCTCAGTTTTCGTATGTCGTATTTTCACGTGTCGCTGCAGGACAGACATTCTACTATTACTAGCGTGGCGTTTGATGAGTATTTACATCAAATTTACGTCGATGACGATTATTGAACAGTTTCATTATCTAGGGATAATAGGATCCGCGCAATAGACTCTGAACAGCTCTGATAGTACAATGGCTAATATGGGTAATCATTTGTCTGAAATTTTACTCTTTATTGTTTTCAGAATATAGTGAAAATTGTTATAGTAAACTGCATTTTCTATGAATCCCAGACATCATCCTAAATCCTGAGAGTAATGAACTTCAATAATCAGTAACTTTTATTCTCCATCAGAGTGGGCACAGTGAACTTTAATTGCAGGCATCCCGTTTTTGCTGATCACTTTCTGGTTGCCAACATTGTAGTTACAGAGCCTGTGTTGAGAACGGCAACAAATAATAGGAAATATATAAAAATTTAATTTTCCACCCGCCGCCCCACAAAATGACTCCGGGCGTGACTCAAGGGAGAGTCGTAGGACCATTGCTTTTCACAGTATAAACGTAGCAGACAACATCGGCAGTTCTCTGAGACTCTTCGCGGGTGACGCTTTTGTAAACAGAGAAGTCGCAACGGTAGAAAACAGTAGCGAATTGCATAAAGGCCTGCACAGCATCGACCCTTTTCGCAGGGACTGCCAAATGACTCTTGACATAAACACATGCAATGCGTATACATAGACAGAACGACCTATTAATGATTGCACGATTGCAGAACAATCACTGGAAGCAGTTACTTTCATAAAATATTTAGGAGTATGCATACGGAACGATTTAAAGTGGAAAGACCAAATAAAACTAGTCGCAGGAAAGGCAGATGCCGGGCTGAGATTTATTGGAAGAGTCTTCAGGAAACGTAGTTCGTCAACGAAAGAGGTAGCTTACAAAATCTTCGTTCGACCAATACTTGACTATTGCTCGTCAGTATGGGAGTCGTACCAGACAGGATTTATAGAGGAAACAGAGAATATCTCAAGAACAGCAGTGCGTTTCGTTACAGATTCTTTTAGTAAGCACGAAATTTCCGAGAGTGTACGATCCTAGAAGAGTCTACAAATCTGATGCTCCCTCCAACGCAGATCTCGCGAGAGGACCATGAAGATAAAATTAGAGAGACTGGAGCCACACGGAGGCTTACCGACAGTCGATCTTCCCTCGAACCTTTCGCGACTGGGGCTGGAAAGAGAGGAAGTGAAAGTAGTGTACTTAGTTCCCTCCGCCATACACTGCAATGTGGCTTGCCGAGTATAGCTGTAGATGTAGATAGCGTAGAAAAGATGAAAATCGACTGAAATTGCAGTATATTCCCGACCTTTCGCATCATACGATAGGATTATGCAGTACCAAAATGAAATTAAACTAAGATTACAGGTTTTATCATATGTTACATAATTCCGGTCGTAAATATTACGTACCGCACTCGCATTTGAAAAGTGCAAAACAGTTACATTGGTAATAAAAAAGTGATCATAACAAATTGTATGTCATACTTTACAACGATGTGTGGACCGGAAGTCGAATCTGGATCCTGAAGTTATCACGCAGTCTTCTTCTTTCCTTTCAAATTCGCTGCGTTAGCTCAGCAGATAGAGAAGTACCTTATTATACGAGGTTAAAATGTTGAGAGATTCCGAAGCAGTTGTTTCTAGAAAGCAGTGAACTCTTTATATACGAGCAAATAGTTTTTCATTGTTACTGTATATGTGCTGTAGAGATGACTGAAAAGCAGTTAATAGCTGTGAGCGTTTGGCATTTACGGGGACACCAGACTCGCGTACAGTTCAGAAGGCGGTGACCCTGCACGTGTCGGCATCTAGCATTTTGCGGCTCGCTGTTGGTACCCGGTGTGACCGCTAGATGTCAGAGACAGTGAAGACGCGCCAGCGCACGACGCTCAGCTGTTCGATGTTGGTACGTGAGTGAGAAAGAAGCAACAGCAAAGGCAGAGGCAGCAGAGATATCGATTGTGGGTGGCAAACGGGGCGGTGTGTATGTGTGCGAGCGCGCGGTAGTGGACGCTTTCGCCAGTAGCCTTCCGATGGCGGTGCACGCATCTTCGCTACCGAGGCACCCACGACTGCGGCCACCGTTACTTCTGCTCAGAGTGACGACGTAAAAGGCGGTGAGTGGACAGGCCTGCAAAAACTGCTCGCGGCCAGAGTAAACTGGTCGCGCGCTATTTGAAGTAAACAAGCGCGCAGACGCGCTTGCTGTGTTGCCCGGTAGACTGCTCTGGCAAATTCTGTGTACTTCAGCTGACTGGCTGCATGGCACGGCGACTGATAACAATGTATCATTTAACGCATAGTTTGGCCAGCACTCCTGTCGGCCGCTGCGTGTAATTGTGCGCTTCTATAATTAACTGCCAGTTGTAAATAGAACACGACGACACAGTTTGGGTAGCCGATTATGACGTTCTGCTGTAATAAACCGAACGTGGACTGTACCGTTGTGTTTCATTATGAGCACTCACTTTCTAAATACGCAAAAGAACTGCATTTTTGTTTGGCAAACATTTCTCTAAATTTTATACATCATACTTTAAATCTTTGATGTAACTATACTCTTATGTTTTGTCTAATTTTGAATATAGTTGCTCCCTCTCCGCTCTGCAGTTTTCTCAACCAGTATGTTTAAGCTAAATTGAGTATAAAATCAATTACACTGTTAAGCTCTTAATATCAACTGATGAAATAGGTTCTGTCACCGCTTGTGTATTACTACGTTCCCCATTGATGATGGATTATTTCTCTGCAACGAAAAAGGAGATTTGTTATAGTCAAGTAAATAAATAAAACTGATTTTTTAGTGTGATTATATGAAGTGGTGGCATTCCGATAACGCAAATTTCACGATTTACATTCCAGCATTTTTTTCCACATATTACAATTTTTTTGATTTCCGGTTACAAAAAAATCTTTTTTTATTTACATTATTTCAGCACTAAAGGTTTGCGTCTTCTAACATTGCGAGAGAAGAGCCATGGAAACTGTGACGCAATCATTGTTTTTACGGAACTGCTTTTCTGCGTGAGCTGCGACTCGAGAAGTGTGTGCTGTTTCATGTCCACTTGCGAGTCGATCGCTCGCTACCCTGACCTAGACGAACCAAGTTCTGGCTGCTCTTGAGTCTTCCCGTGACCCTTCCATTCTGGCGTTGCGTCTCCTCGCTGGGAACTGACCACGTGTGTCCGGATGCTGCAGCATCCCCCCGCATAGGTGCGCTGTCGGCAACACTGAACTAGCCAAGCGTCGATAGCGCTTGTTTTGTAGGTTTCTCTGTTATGGAACTAAGCTGAAGTGGCGCAGAGCCCCCGTGAGCAGTTTTCTGGTAATGCAGCCCATTAAAGGCACAACAAGACTATGCGTCTTCCCCTGCTCCCTCCTGAAATCTGGAGGCTATAATTCTCACGAAAGTTAGCAGTGATTGTGATCTACTAATCGTAGATTTAGCATTGCCGAGCAAGAAGGGAAATACTGTTTTTGGGTTTATTTCCGTTTCTCCACTATGAGCAGTGTTAATTTAGCGCTTTATCGTGATTGTTTCAGACTCTATGCAAAAGCATTTTCGTAATCGTTTCAATCTAGCCTATTTCAGATTTTTCAGTGAAAATCTGACATAGTGATACATCAATTAAAAAAATTGTTACTAACTCGTCGAACACCCTGGCCTTAATCACAAGAAGGATCATTCATATTCATCGTTAATAGTATAAAATATGTGCTTAGCATATATTGATTACATTTGCTTACCATATCAGTAATCTACCAAAAACACAATGAGTCGATACTATCCATCGTTTGAGATACTGTAAATTTTGGGTAACTCATAAAATTTAGTTTTCAGGGCACTCCAAGTTATCAAACTTACCGAATAAGTTAAATGGAAAACCGATGGTTTAGAACCCTAACCCTTCTGGTTTAATTTTTGCTGACGACCATGCATTCCATTATCAGTGAACAACACTTAACAGCCTGCTTTCTACCATAATAAAACGCACGTGGGTGTAAAATGGAAAAAAAAATCATAGGTGGAAGATGTGATCAATAACGTAAAAAATCGTCGGATTCTATTCTACTTGAATTTACAGAATGGTAATTAGGAACTCTCTCGAGGACCAGTTGATTACTTTAAAGGCCAGTCTTGTGTATTTATGTTTTAACGCCGTATTTCCCACTCGTAGGTTTCAAATATTCTAGAAATATCGAGTGTAGCATTCAAATAATGGCATTTCCTTTCCTCGCACTCTTGAGTGAATCAACGGTTTCCAAGCACTATCTGTACACAAAGGGAACTGAGATGTAAGTTAGAAACGCATTTTCATATGCATAAACTCACTATCTAATTCGACAGTGCTGGTATTTTATCGCGTCCTTTGATGAGCACATTCGAGAACTGTTGTTCTTGTCCAAATCGTAACACACACGGTGATGCAGCAGTTACGAACAAAATGATTTAAATGATGAGATTGGAACTCATAACCTAACACGTTAATATAATAAGTCATCTCTCTGATAAAAAACAACGTGAAAGGATGGTATCTTTTAGGAGCATGAGTTGATCGGTACCCCATATACTCACTGCAATACGTTGAAATTGTATTAGCGGCTCTATTCTCCTATCTTCGAAAATGTTGTAACATACAATCACATTTAGAAGCTGACGATTACGACAAGATGACAGAAATTATGAGCTCTAAATCAAAGCAAAAAAGTTATATTAACAACAAAAATTAAACAAGGGTAATGGAATGTAGCCGATTTAAATCAGGCGAGGCATAGGGAGTTACATTAGGGACTGAGACACTGTAATAGTGTATGAGATTTGTTATTTGTGCAGTAAAATAATATGACGACGGAAGCAGAGGTGATGTAAAATGCAGGCTAGCTGTAGCAAGAAAAGCATTGCTGAGAAAGGTGAATTTAAGTTCTAGTAATTCTTTTCTGAAGATATTTGTCCTTCGTTGAACCTTGTACAGAAGTGAAACATGTACAATAAACACTTCAGACAGGAAGGGAACGGAAGTCTTTGAAATGCGGTGCTATAGAAGAATGCTGAAGATTGGATGTGTATCACATTCTGGAAACATCCCCCAGGCTGTGGCTAAGCCATGTCTCCGCTATATCCTTTCTTTCAGGAGTGCTAGTTCTGCAAGGTTCGCAGGAGAGCCTCTGTAAAGTTTGGAAGGCAGGAGACGAGATACTGGCAGAAGTAAAGCTGTGAGTACCGGGCGTGAGTCGTGCTTCGGTAGCTCAGATGGTAGAGCACTTTCCCGCGAAAGGCAAAGGTCCCGAGTTCGAGTCTCGGTCGGGCACGCAGTTTTAATCTGCCAGGAAGTTTCACAGTAGTGTGTTGTTTGCGGACGACCAACTCATATGTAGCCCAAGACAAATAAGACAGTTACACTCTGAGACAAAAAAAGAAAAAAAAAGACGCACCACGAAGGAATTATACGAATGGGACAAAAACAGGAAGATGTGATTGCATGTACAAACAAACAAATGATTGCAGCTGCAGAAAAATTGGTTGATTTATTCAAGAGAAAGCACTCCACAAACTGACCAATAAGCATTGGTCCACCTGTGGCCATTGTGCAAGGAATTATTCAGCTTGACATTGATTGAGAGAGTTGTTGGGTGTCTTTCTGAGAGGTATCGTACCAAATTCTGTCTAGTTGATGCTTTAGATCAGCAGAATCCCGAAGTGATTGGAGGGTCCTGCCCATAATGCTCTAAATGTCCTCAACTAGAGAGAGATCCGGCGACCTTCGTGGCCAAGGTAATGTTTGGCGAGCACGAAGAAAGGCAGTAGAAATTCTCGCCATCTGCGTGTGGGCATTATGGAATCTCATTGACTAAAGTAGAATCACTAGACAGACTCCCTCTTCAAATTTAGCCCCGCTGACCAACGAAGACGTGTCTTCAGCGGTGGGATACCACCCTGATTTTCGCCCACTTTACGACCTGACAGCCAGGAGTAATGGTGTGGGGTGCCATTTTGTTTCATAGCAGGACTCCTTTGGTTGTCATCTGCGGGACCATTACAGCTCAGCGGTACGCTGACGATATTTTACGCCGCATTTTGTTGTCCTTCATGGCAAGCCATCCTGGGCTTACATTTCAGTAAGATAATGCCGCCCTCCAGTGTGTTTCTATTGCTTTCTTTTTTTTCCGTGGTTACGAAGTCCTCTCTTGGCCAGTATGGTCGCAGGAGCTCTCCTCCCCAGCTGACAACGTTTGCAACATTACAGGCAGGGTCCTCCAACTCTCTCGGAATTTTCACGACCTAACGCGCTAGTTGGACAGCATAACTGCTTGCATAAGGGCCAGACATTGACCAACGCGTTATTGACTTGCTCAGTTTGTGAATCTCTTTATTTTGAATAAATCGTCCTATTTCTTCGAAATGGTAATCATTTTTTTGCCGGCCGCTGTGGCCGAGCGGTTCTAGGCGCTTAAGTCCGGAACCGCGCGACAGCTAGGGTCGCAGGTTCGAATCCTGCCTCGGGCATGGATGTGTGTGATGTCCTTAGGTTAGTTAGGTTTGAGTAGTTCTAAGTTCTAGGGGACTGATGACCTCAGCTGTTAAGTTCCGTAGTGCTCAGAGCCATTTGAACCATTTTTTTGTCTTTACATGTACATCGCTTCAATCATCCCATTCGTGTCATTTCTTCGTGGTGCTCCTTTTTTTTGTCTTGTAGAGTACATGTTTATAATTTTACTGTAGCTATACGTTGAGTGGGGTGTGGAGATAAACATCTGAACAACGTTATATGAGTTTGGCCGTAGCGGCCGAAGGACATGACTTGGAAACAGAGAAGGAAATTATCAAAAATATAAGTATTAGGGTTTCATGTTCACAGCGAATAGCTTGGATGTTTAAGATGTACGGCACAAAACGAAGAAAGCAAAGGTCATAAAAAAGTAACTACATCCACTACTATGCAGTTACAATATCTCCGTAGTTACAAACAAAAGACTGAGCAAAAATTTTGTGGGGAGCACTGTGTCATATAGGGCAGACTCTGACAAACAAAACGAGGAAAAGACTCCACGTAGTGGAAACAGCGTAAAACAGGATAGTGTTGCAATGCCTCTTTAATGGACAGGATAAAGAAAGACGTGAAACGAACAATGAAAATAAATGGCTCTGAGCACTATGGGACTTAACATCTTGGGTCATCAGTCCCCTAGAACTTAGAACTACTTAAACCTGACCTACCTAAGGACTCAATCTGTACATCGAGGAAGCAATGATGGAAATAAAAGAAAGGTTCAGGAGTGGAATTAAAATACAAGGTGAAAGGATATCAATGATACGATTCGCTGATGACATTGCTATCCTGAGTGAAAGTGAAGAAGAATTAAATAATCTGCTGAACGGAATGAACAGTCTAATGAGTACACAGTATGGTTTGAGAGTAAATCGGAGAAAGACGAAGGTAATGAGAAGTAGTGGAAATGAGAACAGCGAGAAACTTAACATCGGGATTGATGGTCACGAAGTCAATTAAGTTAAGGAATTCTGCTACCTAGGTAGTAAAACAACCAATGACGGACGGAGCAAGGAGGACATCAAAAGGAGACTCGCTATGGCAAAAAAGGCATTTCTGGCCAAGAGAAGTCTACTAATATCAAATACCGGCCTTAATTTGAGGAAGAAATTTCTGAGGATGTACGTCTGGAATACAGCATTGTATGGTAGTGAAACATGGACTGTGGGAAAACCGGAACAGAAGAGAATCGAAGCATTTGAGATGTGGTGCTATAGACGAATGTTGAAAATTAGGTGGACTGATAAGGTAAGGAATGAGGAGGTTCTATGCAGAATTGGAGAGGACAGGAATATGTGGAAAACACTGATAAGGAGAAGGGACAGGATGATAGGACATCTGCTAAGACATGAGGGAATGACTTCCATGATACTAGAGGGAGCTGTAGAGGGCAAAAACTGTAGAGGAAGACAGAGAATGGAATACGTCAAGCAAATAATTGAGGACGTAGGGTGCAAGTGCTACTCTGAGATGAAGAGGTTAGCACAGGAAAGGAATTCGTGGCGGGCCGCATCAAACCAGTCAGTAGACTGATGACAAAAAAAAAAAAAAAAACCCTAGGGACATCACACACATCCATGCCCGAGACAGGATTCGAGCCTGCGATCGTAGCAGTCCTGCGGTTCCGGACTGCAGCGCCTAGAAACGCACGGCCACCGCGGCCGGCTAACAATGAAAATAGATTCAACATTTGTATACTAAATAGAAAGCGTAAAACTAGAATGATGTGTTCATATGAGACGAATGGACGGTAACAAGGACGTAGGGTGCAAGTGCTACTCTGAGATGAAGAGGTTAGCACAGGAAAGGAATTCGTGGCGGGCCGCATCAAACCAGTCAGTAGACTGATGACAAAAAAAAAAAAAAAAACCCTAGGGACATCACACACATCCATGCCCGAGACAGGATTCGAGCCTGCGATCGTAGCAGTCCTGCGGTTCCGGACTGCAGCGCCTAGAAACGCACGGCCACCGCGGCCGGCTAACAATGAAAATAGATTCAACATTTGTATACTAAATAGAAAGCGTAAAACTAGAATGATGTGTTCATATGAGACGAATGGACGGTAACAGAGTATTTTAGAAAGTGTGGGCATGGAGACATCCAGGGATGTGTAAATGAGATAAGCCAGGAAGCACTGGAATGCAGAATCTCAAGAGGCTGCGCGGGAAAGACGGATGATAGAAGGTACTGGACGGATAAAGAGGCGTTGACATTGCGTTGCGTTAGGCGGACAACGATGCAGTGCAGTAGCCACTGCGATGTACGAAACAATTCCTTCTAAGTTTTGCTTTGTCCACGATGGATTCTAAACTCTCTTTCTTTCTCGTTACTCTTATAGACGAGCTTCATTCAGGAACTATTAGGAATACAAACATTTACAGCTGTTTCAATAACGTGAGTATGTAAATATCAACATGGGTAATGAGCTGCTGACGAACGAAAACACCAGCAATGTTTCGCGTAAAATATGGACGTCTGGCCATAAAACAAACAGGTACGTGTCGCTTTAAAGCAAATGAGTAATGTCACAGACTGGGCGTAAATTAATACTGCTCGCTGCAGCGTGACTGCGTAGCGAATTTTAATCGAACGTGCCGTTAATCTGGCGTTTGCTTACTGGAAAAATATACATGGCACTTTTTCGGTATGTGACCCCCTCTCACAGTTTCACAGAAAGAAATTTAACGTCTGTGTTGGCTATGTGAAACTATTCACATCATTCACACATACCAAGCAAGGCGTTACTCTGGTTTCAAATCTTATATTCTTTCCTTCGCTTCACAGCTTATTGCTAACAGCCGTCGATAGATGTATACGTGTTTCTTGACTTTCAAGAAGTTATTGATATTGTATCGTGTCAACGCCTGTAGTTTTACTTATTGTCATATCTTCCTTTGGAATTGTTTGACAAACGTAACGCTCAACGGACTGTCATAAAAAGACCAAAAAATAATTTCGAATGTATACACCAAAGCATTATTGTTCACGCTAATTATGTCATCATCATCAGTTATCTGCTATATTAGCAGGTCCTTTGCCTCTCCATTTTCTGCGATCCATTGCTTCCTTCTTAAGGCTGCTGTATGTTGTACCGTCCATCATGTCATCCAGTATCTGGAATCTCTTCCTTCCTCGCTTCCTTTTCCCTTCTACATAACCTTCTAAAACTGTTTTTATCAGTCCGTCATTCTTTCTTAATATATGCCCAATCCAATTTCTTTTTCTTCTCTTTATTACATCTAGTAACTGCCTTTTCTCTCCCACTCTTCTCAGTACCTCTTCATTTTTTACTCTGTCCATCCAACTTATTCCTTCCGTCTTCCGCCATGTCCAGATCTCAAAAGCCTCCAGCCTTTCTCTGTCTTTTTTCCTCATAGTCCATGTTTCAGCGCCATATCGATGAACACTCCATACAAGACATTTTATGAGTCTCTTTCTGAGTTCTCTGTCCATACCGCTGCAGAAGATTCTCCTTTTCTTATAAAACGCCTCCTTTGCCATTGCTATCCTTGTTTTAATTTCTGTGGTGCACTTCCAGTCGGTGTCTATCCTGCTTCCAAGATACTTAAAATTTAACATGTAACATCATGTAATAACCACACTGGACAAACTTTTGGTATATCACCTACGTCACGTGACCGTCCACCGCCGGCCGCGGTGGCCGAGCGGTTCTAGGCGCTTCAGTCCGGAAACGCGCGACAGCTACGGTCGAAGGTTCGAATCCTGCCTGTCGGGTATAGGAAATCAACACAGTTACATGAGTTGACGTGGAAACGTGATAGTATGGTAGTCTGGCAGAAAGGATCGATCTACATCTACATCATACTCCACAAGCCAGCTAACAGTGTGTGGCGGAGGGCATTTCTGGTATCGCTAACTGATCCTTCCTTCCCTGTTCCACGTGCGAATGGCACGCGGCCAGAATGATTGTTGCTAAGCATCTGTATTTGCTCCAATTTCTCGAACTTTCTTGTCGTAGTCATTTCGCGGGATGTATAAGGGAGGAAGCAACATGTTGTCCAACTCATCCCATGTAGGCTTTCACGGCCGGCGTCTTCATCAGTAAACACTTCCGGGCTAAATTGCCGTGGTCGATCTGTAGAATCGTTCTCAACTACGGAGAACTTCTTCCTAGGTGAGTCGACAACTGGCTGCTAGGAGTTGGGGCCGCCGCTTATATGGAGATGGTAGAGGGCGCCACTGCACGTCACGTGGCATCGATGTGTAGCTATCTCTGGCTATCGTCTGTTCTCTCGATTGCAGGCAATCGATTGTCACGTGATTGATGCAACGTCGACCGCCATATCTTGTCCAATTTTAATCCTTCTTCTTTTCGATTAAAATTGTATTGATGTTTGTATAGATGTATGTATAAAGAGGCAATTGAAATTCACAAACATCAATACAATTTTAATAGTAAAGAAGAAGGATTAAAATTGGACAAGATATGGCGGTCGACGTTGCATCAATCACGTGACAATCGATTGCCTGCAATCGAGAGAACAGTCGATAGCCAGAGATAGCTACACATCGACGCCACGTGACGTGCGGTGGCGCCCTCTACCATCTCCATATAAGCGGCGGCCCCAGCTCCTAGCAGCCAGTCGTCGACTCACCTCGGAAGATGTTCTCCGTAGTTGAGAACGAAACGTCAGGGAGAAGAAGTTCTACAGATCGACGACGACAATTTAGCCCGGAAGTGTTTACTGATGATGTCCAACTCTTTTCGGAAAGTGAACTCTCGAAATTTCACTAGTAAACCTCTCTTGTAGCGTCTGCTCCTGGAGAGTGTTGAACATCTCCGTAACGCTCTCGCGCCGACTAAACGATCCCGTGACGAAACCCGCCGCTCTTCGTTGGATCTTCTCTACCTCTTCTGTCTTGTTTAGATGATGACGATGTTTGGTTTGTAGGGCGCTCAACTGCGCGGTTACCAGCGCCCGTACAAACTCCCAACCTTTGCTCAGTTCAATCTTCCCACTTTCATGAATGGTGATGTAATGATGAAGACCACACAAGCACCCAGTCATCTCGAGGCAGTTGAAAATCCCTGACCCCGCCGGGAATCGAACCCGGAACCCCGTGCTCGGGAAGCGAGAACGCGACCGGGAGACCACGAGCTGTGGACTGTTGCTTGGATGTGCCCATGACCACAATGCAAATGAAATTTTCGAATTTTCTGGTGTATTATCACTTACTGTCGAACGTGTGTACAAGGAATAGTGTACCACTCGTAACTATGTAACACATTGTAAGAATAACGGTCATAAAAAGATCCTAACCGTAGGGACCAGAGAAGGTTGCCCCGCATTGCCTGTGATAGTCGGTTTCAAATCGGACAGGGTCTGTTGCGTCAATGAATGCAGATCCATCTCAACCAGTTTCAGCGCGAACTTCACGAAGAGAGCTGGATGCAGTGGACATTTGAAGTCGGGTACCCCGCAGAAGGACGTTGCTCAGAGCGGGCAGTAGCTGACTGGAGGTTTGTAACATGGCAGGAGTCTTAAGTCTGCTTGTTTTCAAACAAAGCAACGCGTTACGTACACCAACGGCCCAACGAGCCGTTTAACCCTCAATATGCAGAAGCCGTAGTTGTGGCAGGAGATGTTTCCATGATACTTCGGTTTTTATAGCATGGTTTGGGCACTCTGATTCAGCTTAGGCCTACTGTGAACATGAATCAGGATATATATCTACATCTACATCCATACCCCGCAACCACCTGACGGTGTGTGTGTGTGTGGGGGGGGGTTCCTTTAAGTACCTCTATCAGTTCTCCCTTCTATTCCAGTCTCGTATTGTACGTGGAAAGAAAGATTGTCGGTATGCCTCTGTGTGGGCTCTAATCTCTCTGATTTTATCCTCATGGTCTCTTCGCGAAATATACGTAGGGGGGAGCAATATACTGCTTGACTCCTCGGTGAAGGTATGTTCTCGAAACTTCAACAAAAGCCCGTACCCAGCAACTGAGCGTCTCTCTTTCTGTCTTCCACTGGAGTTTATCTATCATCTGAGTAACGCTTTCGCGATTACTAAATGATCCTGTAATGAAGAGCGCTGCTCTCCGTTGGATCTTCTCTATCTCTTCTACCAGCCCTATCTGGTACAGATCCCACACCGGTGAGCAGTATTCAAGCAGTGGGCTAACAAGCGTACTGTAACCTACTTCCTTTGTTTTCGGACTGCATTTCCTTAGGATTCTTCCAATGAATCTCAGTCTCGCATGTGCTTTACCGACGATTAGTTCTATATGGTAGCTAAATGATAAAGGATCTTTCTTTCTGTGTATTCGCAGCACATTACACTTGTCTACATTGAGATTCAATTGCCATTCCCTGCACCATTCGTCAATTCGTTTCAGGTCCAACTTTCTTGGTGACCAAGTGTTGCCTTCCTTCTGTGTCATTATGAAAAGCAAGCCGCGGACACTCGTGTCGTCCAAGATGACAAAAACCGTATTCAGAAAGATGCACGCATACTTTACAGGTTTCGCGAACACTCGGACTGTCCCTCTAAATCACCCTACTTCTTTTCCCATATCTGGGACTATTTGCAACAGGGCCAGAAACGTAGCAATCAATGTCCCCGCAATTTGGTAGCTCAATGGAATGTAATAACACTACTTAACATCTGTTTTGCATCTGGGGTGTGCTACATCAATTAGTATTTATTGTGGTGTATAGAATCCGAATCTACCTTTCAAAATGTTCTAGTACGTAAGATTTCTGAGCTTTTAAGGGCTTCTTTACTGTCGCAAGTTCAGTCATTTGAAAGTTTTATAACTCCACTGAAGCAAAGCTGAAAAAAAGGTATATTTGATGGGCCACAAATAACAAAACTGGTGAAAAATCCAGCCTTTGAGACAGAGCTCATATATATAGAATTATCTGCTGGTCCTCTTTGAAACCAGTCGTGAGGGGTTTCTGAGCAGCAGAAGGGATTAAATGAATTCGCAATTGCGAGTAAGGACAACCATCAGCTGCAGAATGGAACGACGACAATGAACATTTGTGCCGGATCGGAACTCGAACCCGGATTTCCCGGTTACGCGAGCGGTCGCCTTACCATTTGGCTATCCGTGCATGACTCACAGGGATCAAATTTCCACATGTCTTTTATCAAGCATCTACGACCTGTATTCGTACATCCAATATGTATATTCCCGCACAGGTCAGGCGTTGTACTTGAAAGTCGCTTGCCCGGTATCAGAAGATAAATACGATATTGCAGTTTTAAGCATCAAATGAAAAAAAACTGCAAAGAGTGAAATTCGTCTAGCTTGAAGGGGGAAACCAGATGGCGCTATGGTTGGCCCGTTAGATGGCACTGCCATAGGTCAAACGGATATCAACAGCGTTTTTTTTAAATAGGAACCCCCATTTTTTATTACATATTCGTGTAGTACGTAAAGAAATATGAAAGTTTTGGTTGGACCACTTTCTTCGCTTTGTGATAGATGGCGCTGTAATAGTCACAAACGTATAAGTACGTGGTATCACGTAATATTCCGCCAGTGCGGACGGTATTTGTTTCGTGATACGTTACCCGTGTTAAAATGGACCGTTTACCAATTGCGGAAAATGTCGATATCGTGTTGATGCATGGCTATTGTGATGAAAATGCCCTACGGGCGTGTGTTATGTATGCTGCTCGGTATCCTGGACGACATCATCCAAGTGTCCGGACCGTTCGCCGGATAGTTACGTTATTTAAGGAAACAGCAAGTGTTCAGCCACATGTGAAACGTCAACCACGACCTGCAACAAATTATGATGCCCAGTAGGTGTTTTAGCTGCTGTCGCGGCTAATCCGCACATCAGTAGCAGCCAAATTGGGCGAGAATCGGGAATCTCAAAAACGTCGGTGTTGAGAATGCTACATCAACATCGATTGCACCCGTACCATATTTCTATGCACCAGGAATTGCATGGCGACGACTGTGAACGTCGTGTACGGTTCTGCCACAGGGCACAAGAGAAATTACGGGACGATGGCAGATTTTTTAGCACGCGTTCTATTTAGCGACGGAACGTCATTCACCAACAGCGGTAAAGTAAACCGACGTAGTATGCACTATTGGGCAACGGAAAATCCACTATGGCTGAGACAAGTAGAACATCAGCGACCTTAGCGGGTTAATGTATGGTGTGGCTTTATGGGAGGAAGGATAATTGGCCCCCATTTTATCGATGGCAATCTAAATGGTGAAATGTATACTAATTTCCTACGTAATGTTCTACCGATGTTACTACAACATGTTTCACTGCATGCAGAATGGTGATGAACCTCCAACATGATGGATGTCCGGCACATAGCTCTCGTGTGGTTGAAGCTATATTAAATAGCATATTTCATGGCAGGTGGATTGGTTGTCGAAGCACCGTCCCATGGCCCGCACATTCACCGGATCTGACGTCCCCGGATTTCTTTCTTTGGGGAAAGTTGAAGGATATTTGCTATCGTGATCCACCGACAACGCCTGACAACATGCATCAGCGCATTGTCATTGCATGTGCGAAGATTACGGAAGGCGAACTACTCGCTGTTGCGAGGAATGTCGTTATACGTATTGCCAAATGCATTGAGGTTGACTGACATCATATTGAGCATTTATTGCATTAATGTGGTATTCACAGGTAATCACGCTGTAACAGCATGCGTTCTCAGAAATGATAAGTTCACAAAGGTACATGTATCACATCGGAACAACCGAAATAAAATGTTCAAACGTACCTACGTTCTGTATTTTAATTTAAAAAACCTACCTGCTACCAACTATTCGTCTAAAATTGTAAGCCTTATGTTTTGGACTATTACAGCGCCATCTATCACAAAGAGAAAAAAGTGGTCCAACAAGAACATTCATATTTCTTTACGTACTACACCAATACGTAATAAAAAATGGGGATTCCTATTTTAAAAAAAAAACGCAGTTCATATCCGTTTGACCTATGGCAGCGCCATCTAGCAGGCCGACTATAGCGCCATCTGGTTTCCCCCTTAAAGCTAGACGAGTTTCGTTCTTTGTAATTTATTCGTTTGACGCTTATTCTGTGAGATATTGGGCATATATATATATATATATATATATATATATATATATATATATATATATATTCATTTCATTGTTGCCCTTATGGACAGTGTTTGAACTCGAAAATCACATGATGACACAATTTTCACTTCTTTCCTTTCTTCCTCTTCTCTTCCCAAAATCTCTTCATCCTTTGACTGTGCTCCTGTTTCCTTTGCTCTGTCCATAATGTTCCTTTCTTCTTTCTCTCCTTTACAATAAATTTTGCACTCCTAACTTTGTTTCTGAAGTATTTCCTGTCTCCTATCATTTGCCTGTTGATCCCTATCTGCCTTAAGTCTTCGTCTATTTCATGATACCAATTTGTTTTCTTGCTTGAGCTGTTTACTACATCAAAAATTTTCTTTGTAAGTCGGTTGTTGTCCATTCTCTGTATGTGCCCATAGAAAGTTAATCTGCGTTTTCTGATCGCGTCTGTTAGTCCGTCAGTGTGCTGGTACAGCTCTTTGGTAGGTCGCTTCATCCATATGCCATCTCTGTGAATTGGTCCAAATATTTTTCTGAGAATTTTGCGTTCTATTTTTTCTGTGTCTATGATGCCTGATGCTCCAATTGTGGTTGTTTCTGACGCGTACAATGCTTCTGGTAATACAACTGTTTTGTAGTGCCTAAGTTTGGCCTGCCTCGATATGCTTTTCTTATTATAATGTGACCATGTGAGTTTGTATGCCTTCTGGAGTTTCTTCGTTCGTTCCATGTTAGACGCCTTGTTTGATCCTGCCATTTGTGTGTACTCCACTAAATACTTAAATTTTTCGACTCTTTCTACGGATCCATATACCGTATGCATGGTGTGTACATTGTTGGTCTGTCATTCCATATATTGTGTCTTCTCGTAAGATACCTGCAGACCTGTTTTGGCAGCTATTTCATGCAAGCATTCCAGTGCTTCCTTTGCCTCCTGTGTATTATTGCTGAGTATGGCTATATCATCTGCAAATGCCAGACATTTTATGATTGTTTTGGTTTCACGTGTTCTTCCCAGCTGTATTCCTTTAACTTGTTCCTCCCACTGCTTGATAATTTTGTCTAACACCATGTTGAACAGGATTGGTGAGAGCCCGTCTCCTTGTCGGACACCTGTGTGTACGTGGAAGGGTTCCGAAATTTCTCCCATGAACTTAATCTTGGAGGTAGTGTCTGTAAGCGTCTGTTGTATAAGTGCCCTGGTTTTTCTGTCGATACCATATTCTTCCAGTACGTCGAAGAGTGTCTGTCTGTCTATGGAATCATATGCTTTTTTAAAGTCCACAAAGGTAACTACAGTGTTTCTTGCCTGTCTGACTTTCAAAAGTGTTCTCAAGTTCCAGATCTGTTCGATGCATGATCTCCCTTTTCTGAAGCCTGCCTGGTATTCCCCAATTTGCAGATCTGCTTGTGGTTCTAGTCTGTTTAATAGCACCTTAGAGAAAATTTTGTATGTAACTGGTACTAGCGAAATGCCTCTGTAATTGTTTGGATCTGACTTATCACCCTTTTTATGTAACGGATGGATCAATGCACATTTCCATTCCTCTGGCACCTTCTCTGTGATCCAAATTTCGGAGATAATCTTATGGATTTTTTTGGTGATGTTTTCATCTTGGAGTTTCCAGATCTCGGCGATAATACCATCTTCTCCGGCAGCTCTGTTATTTTTCATTTGTTTTATGATTTCCTCTATCTCTTCTATTGTGGGTGGATCAGAATCGGCATTAGATGTGGTCTTTTGGAATGTTAATTTTCCTGTAGGTTTTTTGCAATTAAGAAGTTTATCAAAGTAATGTTTGAGAATTTTACAGTTTTCTTTTGTGTTTGTTTCCAGGGATCCATCTGTTCTTCGGAAGCAGAGGCTAGGGGGTTGATAGCCCTTAATATTTTCTTTGAAAGTTCTGTAAAAATTTCTTGTGTTATTTCTTTTGAAATCTTCCTCAATTTCTTTTAGTCTGTTACTGTCATATGCTCGTTTTTCCCTTCTGATTTCCTTCGATGCTAGTTTCTGAACTTCGTGAAATTCTTTCCATGTTTCTGAATTTCTGTAGCTACTGAACTTGTCCCATGCTTGCCGGCCGCGGTGGTCTCGCGGTTCTAGGCGCGCAGTCTGGAACCGTGCGACTGCTACGGTCGCAGGTTCGAATCCTGCCTCGGGCATGGATGTGTGTGATGTCCTTAGGTTAGTTAGGTTTAAGTAGTTCTAAGTTCTAGGGGACTGATGACCACAGCAGTTGAGTCCCATAGTTCTCAGAGCCATTTTTGTCCCATGCTTGCTTTCTTCTCTCAATGGCTTCATCACACTTTGCGTTCCACCACCTATGTTTGCGTTTTCTATATATATATATTCCATGTGCTGCCGAGGATTCCGCTGCACGGACTGCCTTATCACTGGCGACAACCAGATCGTCCATGGAAACAAGTTCTGATGGTTTCCTGCAGTTGAGTATGTGCACGAAATTGCAGTGCCTGTGTTATTCTGATTACGATGCATGTCGAAAGGAACTTTGCATCGTAATCAGAATAACACAGGCATTACATTATCATAGTAGAAGAGATGATAGCTAGTTTCCCGTTACGATCGGCTTGACAGCTGCAATAACACGCGGTGTAGAGTTTCGCTTGAAATTCACTTTTTATGTTCCTACCTCGATTTCGTTCCGGAAAATTTGGGAGCCGTAAGCGATGAGCTTACCGAAACATCCACATTCAGGAAGGCTGTTATCAAGGTCACTGGAATCCTTTGACGATGAGCGACCACTGCTGGGAGCTCGTTAGGGAACGTGATGAATCGGCTGACAAAAGATGAGCACCGTTGTCGCATTTTTCGAATACCAGACACGGCTAGAGTTCAAAATATGTGTACACTAATTTAGACCTTCTATTGCCGTAATGTCCATAAATACATGTTCTCATCTACATATACATGGATACTCTGCAAATCAGATTTAAGTGCCTGACAGAGGCTCGTATAGCGCACGGAAAGAATGAACACTTATATCATTCCGTACGAGCTCTGTTTTCCCTTATTTTATCGTGGTGATTGTTCCTTCCTATGTAGGTCGGTATCAACAAAATATTTTCGCATTCGGAGGAGAAAGTTGGTGATTGGAATTTCGTGAGAAGATTCCGTCGCAACGAAAAACGCCTTTCTTTTAATGATTTCCACCCCAAATCCTGCATCATTTCTGTGACACTCTGTCCCATATTTCGCGATAATACAAAACGTGCTGCCTTTCTTTGTACTTTTTCGATGTACTTCATCAGTCCTATCTGGTAATGATCCAACACTGCGCAGCAGTATTCTAAAACGGGACGGACAAGCGTAGTGTAGGCAGTCTCCTTAGTAGATCTGTTACATCTTCTAAGTGTCCTGCCAATAAAACGCATTCTTTGGTTAGTCTTCCCCACAACCTTTTCTATGTGTTCTTTCCAATTTAAGTTGTTGGTAATTGTATTACCTAGGTATGTAGTTGAACAGGTATTTAGTTAAATAATATTTAGTTATAAAGTTCTGAATATATATTTTGTTGCTTGTTTTAATTGTGTCGATGTTCACCAATAGTGTTTTCGATTATGCTGTCACTCTACGAAGTGTGACGTGACAAGAAAAACTGATTTTACCAGTAAATTCAGCACCCACAAATCAGGTAAATCCGTGCATTTGCAAATCAGATGCAGAAAAAAGTTTAAATTTGTTGGTTAGTATAACTAGTGAGTGATTTCACTTGGATGTGGCACAGCTGAAGAAACTTTTGGACTCTCTTACTCCCTGAATTAATACCATTTTCAGGGAGAGTAACGTTTTTCCCATTGTGGTCATTATCTAATGCCACTTATAAGCTCTCGGCCACCCATCGAATGAGCGTCGGCAGTGGGTAATACGACGATAATTTTTCGACTTAGCCCCCATGTAGGTCAGTGAATATCGTTCAGCGGTTTTCTTAAAGCACGAGTCTGTAACATCTGCAAAATACCAATGTGCAACTGCAGTAACCGTGTTACTGAACTACTTATTCAGACGTACGAATATAATAAGTGTGTAAGTGTACTGTGTTTCTGACGCCGCCTTATCTTTGAACGCTCAAAATCAGGCGCTCACATTGTAAAGTGCAGCTGGACACTGTCACCGCGTTCTCAGTTTCGTCGCCGACTATCCCCAGCGGTCTGCCGGCCGCGGTGGTCTCGCGGTTCTAGGCGCTCAGTCCGGGGCCGCGCGACTGCTACGGTCGCAGGTTCGAATCCTGCCTCGGGCATGGATGTGTGTGCTGTCCTTAGGTTAGTTAGGTTTAAGTAGTTCTAAGTTCTAGGGGACTGATGACTTCAGAAGTTAAGTCCGATAGTGCTCAGAGCCATTTGAACCATTTGAACCCAGCGGTCTGGATCAGAGTGAGTCGGCGTACAAGTCGTGTGGATGGGCGACCGCAGTGTAAAAGCGACGGGGCGGTACTATTAACTGCGGAGGATGATTTTAAAGTGGTGTTAATAGAGCAAAAGTGTGAGTTAACTTTTGAAAGTAGACTCTAATCATATCTGGTGAATAGAAAGTGACTGATTATACAGTGTGGTCCATTGATCGTGACCGGGCCAAATAGCTCACGAAATAAGCGTCAAACGAAAAAACTACAAAGAACGAAACTTGTCTAGCTTGAAGGGGGAAACCAGACGGCGCTATGATTGGCCCGCTATATGGCGCAGCCATAGGTCAAACGGATATCAACTGCGTTTTTTAAAATAGGAACCCCTATTTTTTATTACATATTCGTCTAGTACGTAAAGAAATATAAATGTTTTTGGTGGATCAGTATTTTCACTTTGTGATAGATGGCGCTGTAATAGTCACAAACATGTGGCTCACAATTTTAGACGAACAGTTGATAACAGGTAGGTTTTTTTAAATTAAAGTACAGAACGTAGGTACGTTTGAACATTTTATTTCGGTTGTTCCAATGTGATACATGTACCTTTGTGAACTTATCATTTCTGAGAACGCATGCTGTTACAGCGTGATTACCTGTGAATACCACATTAATGCAATAAAAGCTCAAAATGATGTCAGTCAACCTCAATGCATTTGGCAATACTTTAACGACTTTCCTCGCAACAGCGAGTAGTTCGCCTTCCGTAATCTTCGCACATGCAATGACAATGCGCTGACTCATGTTGTCAGGCGTTGTCGGTGGATCACGATAGCAAATATCCTTCAACTTTCCCCACAGAAAGAAATCCGGGGACGTCAGATCCGGTGAATGTGCGGGCCATGGTACGGTGCTTCGGCGACCAATCCACCTGTCATGAAATATGCTATTTAATATAGCTTCTACCGCACGAGAGCTATGTGCCGGACATCCATCATGTTGGAGGTTCATCAAAAATGGTTCAAATGGCTCTGAGCACTATGGGACTTAACATCTGTGGTCATCAGTCCCCTAGAACTTAGAACTACTTAAACCTAACTAACCTAAGGACATCACACACATCCATGCCCGAGGCAGGATTCGAACCTGCGGCCGTAGCAGTCGCGCGGTTCCGGACTGAGCGCCTGAACCGCTAGACCACCGCGGCCGGCGGAGGTTCATCACCATTCTGTCATGCAGTGAAACATGTTGTAGTAACATCGGTAGAACATTACGTAGGAAATTAGTATACATTTCACCATTTAGATTGCCATCGATAAAATGGGGGCCAGTTATCCTTCCTCCCATAATGCCACACCATTCATTAACCCGCCAAGGTCGCTGATGTTCCACTTGTCGCAGCCATCGTGGATTTTCCGTTGCCCAATAGTGCATATTATGCCGGTTTACGTTACCGCTTTTGGTGAATGACGCTTCGTCGCTAAATAGAACGCGTGCAAAAAATCTGTCATCGTCCCGTAATTTCTCTTGTGCACAGTGGCAGAACTGTACACAACGTTCAAAGTCGTCGCCATGCAATTCCTGGCGCATAGAAATATGGTACGGGTGCAACCGATGTTGATGTAGCATTCTCAACACCGACGTTTTTGAGATTCCCGATTCTCACGCAATTTGTCTGCTACTGACGTGCGGATTAGCCGCAACAGCAGCTTAAACACCTACTTGGACATCATCATTTGTTGCAGGTCGTGGCTGACGTTTCACATGTGGCTGAACACTTCCTGTTTCCTTATATAACGTAACTATCCGGCGAGCGGTCCGGACACTTGGACGATGTAGTCCAAGATACCGAGCAGCATACGTAGCACACTCCCGTTGGCCATTTTGATCACAGTAGCCGTACATCAACAAGATATCGACCATTTCCGCAATTGGTAAACGGTCCATTTTAAAACGGGTAATGTATCACGAAGCAAATACGGTTCGCACTGGCGTAATGTTACGTGATACCACGTACTTAGTCGTTTGTAACTATTACAGTGCCATCTATCACTAAGCGAAAAAAGTGGTTCAACTAAAACATTCATATTTCTTTACGTACTACACGAATATGTAATAAAAAATGGGGGTTCCTGTTTAAAAAAAAAACGCAGTTGATACCCGTTTGACCTATGGCAGCGCCATCTAGCGGGCCTACCAAGGCACCACCTGATTTTCCCCTTCAAGCTAGACAGGTTTCGTTCTTTGTGGTTTTTTAGTTTGATGCTTATTCGTGAGATATTTGGCCCGGTCACTATCAATGGACAACCCTGTATATGGGGCAGCATACGAGGTGTGGCTAGAAAAAAACCGGACTAGTACTGGTGAAACAATAAAACGAATGCAATAAGGCTGAAAGTCGCGTGGCCTGTCACGTGACTCTCGCTCCGCCTACTGCTCGAGTTTCATCTGCCTCCTGCACTCAGTCTGCCCGTGGCGTCTGTTTTAAGTAGTTGACGTTTTGTCTGTGCGTCGGAAAATGTTGAGTGTACAGAAAGAACAGCGTGTTAACATCAAATTTTGTTTCAAACTAGGAAAATCTGCAAGTTAAACGTTTGTAATGTTACAACAAGTGTACGGCGATGATTGTTTATCGCGAACACAAGTGTTTGAGTGGTTTAAACGATTTAAAGATGACCGCGAAGACACCAGTGATGACACTCGCACTGGCAGACCATTGTCAGCAAAAACTGATGCAAACATTGAAAAAATCGGTAAACTTGTTCGACAAGATCGCCGTTTAACAATCAGAGCAGTGTCTGAGTTAACAGGAGTTGACTTGTTGTCTTGTCGAACAAGTTTACCGATTTTTTCAATGTTTGCATCAGTTTTTGCTGACAATGGTCTGCCAGTGCGAGTGTCATCACTGGTGTCTTCGCGGCCATCTTTAAATCGTTTAAACCACTCAAACACTTGTGTTCGCGATAAACAATCATCGCCGTACACTTGTTGTAACATTACAAACGTTTAACTTGCAGATTTTCCTAGTTTGAAACAAAATTTGATGTTAACACGCTGTTCTTTCTGTACACTCAACATTTTCCGACGCACAGACAAAACGTCAACTACTTAAAACAGACGCCACAGGCAGACTGAGTGCAGGAGGCAGATGAAACTCGAGCAGTAGGCGGAGCGAGAGTCACGTGACAGGCCACGCGACTTTCAGCCTTATTGCATTCGTTTTATTGTTTCACCAGTACTAGTCCGGTTTTTTTCTAGCCACACCTCGTATCTGTCGGAAAACGCCGTTGTGGAATGGTACGAGAAGTTCTGTCGTGATCGCGGTTCAACAAACGACGATGGTCGATCTGGGAGGCCAGGCCTCATCCATTACGGGCAAGTGGTAGACACTCGACCACATGCCCTATAGTCCTGATCTCACCCCATGGGATTATCACGCCTTCGGTCCACTAAGAAAAGGCCTTGAACGGTCGACGATTCCTGTCGGACGAAGGGGTTCAGCAGGCAGTCACAGGCTTCTTCACGCAGCAGAACACGGTGTTTTGCCAAACGGTTATCTTCAGGCTGGTGTGTCGGCAGGATGAATCCCTCAACGATCACGGCGATTTTGCCTGATTGACGTACCGATTCAAGACTGTACGGCCTTCGAACGGAAACTTTTTAATCTCCTCTTACACCTCCGATAATCGTCTGCCAATCGTCTTTCCTGGCCACTAGTGAGTCAACGCACACAGAATTGGTTTAGTGTAACTGAGTAATTTGGATAATATACGTGGTGTCACCGCCAGACACCACACTTGCTAGGTGGTAGCTTTAAATCGGCCGCGGTCCATTAGTATACGCCGGACCCGCGTGTCGCCACTGTCAGTGATAGCAGACCGAGCGTCACCACACGGCAGGTCTAGAGAGACTTACTAGCACTCGCCCCAGTTGTACGGACGATTTTGATAGCGATGCTACACTGACGAAGAGTCTCTCATTTGCCGAGAAGATAGTTAGCATAGCCTTCAGCTACGTCAATGGCTACGACCTAGCATGGCGCCATTAACAGTTGCTAGTGAGATAATAACCTGTACTGTCAAGAGCGATGTACACCAATTATGGATTAAAGTTAAGTATTCCAGCAGCTACGTACTTTTCTTTATAGCATTCATTACGTATCCTGTTTCAGACCTCACGCCAGCCTGCGTGAGTTTAACACGTGCATTTCGGCCTCCTCTCTCAACACAGTGTTGGCTAATCTGCCAACACTACAATATACACGAGTGTGTTCTAAGTATGGAACGTTATTCAACACGCCTTACCCCTGAGCAGTGTAGCTAAAATTGCAGTTTTCGTACGATATCAGCATGACGTGTGGCTGACTGTGAATCAACACAAAGATGAGTGAATATGATGAACTGTGTTCGAGTGACAATGTAACTTCCTGTGTTTGCCCACGCACTTTGTTTGTAATACACCAGGCCCATGGTTTAGGCAAATGTTTTAGCTACCAAATAAAAGTTTGAAATTACAATGAAATGAATACCCCTATATAGGCGTTGATATACGTCAACGGGGACAGCTGAAAATGTGTGCCCCTACCGGGACTCGAACTAGGGATCTCCTGCTTACCTGGCAGTATATAAGTTTACTATGTTACTAGCAAGAATAGGAAACAACTAACCCATTGCGTTTGGTGAAGTAAGCTTAAAAGTGTAGGCAGAGGACTTGGAAAGCAAATGAATAGCGATCATTTTCAAACAATTCGTACTTCTTATTTCTTTTTCTAAGTTCCAGTTTAGGCCTCTAGAATTTTTTCATGTTTTGATCCACAAAAAAATGCTCAGTGATCTCTAGTTTTTTGTCCTTTGCGAGGTAATCTGCACAGAGAAAAGACCGGTCGCGTAACATTTCCGGCAGAATTTTATTTTCACCGATTTCAACGTACTGATGATGGGCCATGGCTCCACCACTCCAGCCAGAGACGAAACGCCGATTGATGTAGTAGGTGGATTCCAGTGGTCGAATGATCACTGAAGTACAAGGGTTGTCCAGAAAGTAAGTCCCGTACGGTCGTGAAATGGAAACCACAGTGAAAACCAGAACCGTTTTATTTGCAACATTTAGGTACACGTTCCACCTACTTCTCTACATAGTCGCCGCTCCAACTTCGAGTTTTGTCGCGGTGTTGTATCAACTTTCCAATATCCTCGTCGTAGAAAGCCTGTGCTTTCGGCCAGTTATCTGCACTGGTCTGCAGCTCGTTGTCTGTGGAAAAATGTTGTCTTTATAGCCAGCGGTTCTTGTGAGCAGAGATGAGACTCAGGGAGAGCCAATTACGGACTGTATTGTGGATGACCAAACACCTCTCATCGGAAACGCTGCAGAAGCGTCTTCATTGCCCCTGCAGTGCGGCCGAGAACTGGCACAAAGAAGGAACTGCTCGACATTTGTGTTATGTGGGCTGCATGTCATAGGCGAAATCTCTAACCAGGCCTTCATACTTGGCGGGAGAAGCTATTCCCTACGCATCTCTACATGCTCACTGTTCACTCAAAACTGAAAAGAGCGACGTGACTCGATCGGCGGGAATGCTAGAGACACTGCCCAACACATTTGTGCAAAGCTTTACCGGATTTTCCCAGTCGTTTCCACTTCGCGACCGATCGGAACTTACTTTCTGGACAACTGTCGTAGAAGGTGGATTCAATTGGCGTCTCGTGTCTGGTAAGGACTGGTGGAGTCATGCCTCATCATCAGTGCATTTAATTAGTTGTATTCTGTGTAATATATTCCCAACATTGCCGAAAAATATGATTTCACATTTGCGTCTGGGTGGCGTTTGACAAGTGTGTCACCCATCTTGCACGGATATTTTTCGCAAGTATTTCTTCGGCTTTAATGTACCTAATCTATCTCACGATATCCGTATGGCTTCAGCTACGTAGTACAGGGTGGTTATAATTAACCTTTCGCTACTTGAGTCAATGTAGATGGAAAGTTACTTACCGTATGGGTACCCAGCATAATAGGAATGATGTTCAGACTATCCGCTACGACTTACGTCGTTAGTATTGTTAGTGTCACGACTTGCCTTTAGGCGCCGGCATTGGTACGGTGACAACGGTTGAGACAAGCATCAGCGTGCAACACAGTTGCAGGCAGTCAACACGGGTCTGGACAAGGTGAGGAGCTGTTTTATCAACACAACAGCAATAGCGCTGCCGTCCTTCGTGAGTATCGACGCATTAAAGGAATACGGAGATGTCCTCTTTTTCGCGCCGGGGTTGGAGAACCTGATGTGAAAGTTCGAGTTAACTGTTGATTTCCGAACTGTTCCTGGAAGAGGCCGTCGGCCAACGGCGATGCAAATTGTTGAAGAAGTTACTGTTGCCATGGCTGAGAATGTGATCTTGAAGCGGAGTACGACCTGTGTCACGACCGCTGGACATTCCATAGCCAACCTTCCAAAAATTTCTGTGAACAACCGTGAAATGAGAACTATTCAAACATCAAATTACACACCAATTTTTGTCACGCTACGTAGACATTCGAGTAGACTTCGCTCTTACATTTGTCGTAAGGGGTGAAGTTGAAGACATGTGGCCTTGGAACGTTTTGTGGTGTGATGAAGCACACTTTACGCTCGCCGGGGCAATTGAACACTCACAGCTGTCGCATTTGGGGATCGTCACCGCCAACGAACGTTCACAAAGTCCCCTGCATTGTGAACGCGTCACTGTGTGGCGTGGCTTCACGGCACAGTTCATGATTGATCCCTTTTTCTTTGAGGAACTCATGCTCCTTGAATCAAGAACATGTAGCATGAACGCCACACGTTACTGTGATCTGCTTCGCAACATGTCAACTTGCTCTGTAGGAGAGTGGTACTTTGGACTCACATTGCTCGTGAGGTCACTCGGCTACTCCGCAACACATTTGGAGAAAACGGAATTGTTCGCTTATCTTTTCAAACTGCGTGGCCACCAAGATCATCAGATTTGAACTCGTGTGTTTTCTGGCTGCTGTGTTACATGAAGTATAGGTTTCATCAAGGGGCACTAACACGTGTAGGAAGTTGCACATGAGCATAGCGAAGGAAAAGCCAGCATCCCACTTCAGATGTAATCTCTAGCGCGGTTTCAGGCTGTTGTGGATGCAGATGGTCGTCACAATGAGCAATGTTTGTAACTTGGGGGCTTAAAACTGCTACGCATGTTGAAATTAAAATGTGTTTCTTTCCGTAGTTTATTCGTTATTTTTCTTCAGCATGTCCTTAAAAATGTTTCCACAAAGTTTCATTGTCCGACGATCACATGTTGATGGAGGCCCTCTGAAGTAGCGAAAGTTTAATTATAAGTAAAGCTGTGAGGACGGGGCGTAAGTCGTGCTTGGGTAGCTCAGATGGTAAAGCACTTTCCCGCGAAAGGCAAAGGTCTCGAGTTCGAGTCTCGGTCCGGCACACAGTTTTAATCTGCCAGGAAGTTTCATATCAGCGCACACTCCGCTGCAGAGTGAAAATCTCATTCTGTTAATTATAACCATCCTGTACACAGCAACTCGATGGTGCACTTCTTCAGTGTTGCCATCTGTGGCTGCAGATTTGTTACGTTTTTGGGTCGGCCGCGGTGGCCGAGCGGTTCTAGGCGCTTCAGTCCGGAACCACGCGGCTGCTACGGTCGCAGGTTCGAATCCTGCCTCGGACTTGGATGTGTGTGATGTCCTTAGGTTAGTTAGGTTTACTTAGTTCTAAGGGACTGATGACCTCAGATGTTAAGTCCCATAGCGCTTAGAGCCATCTGAACCATTTACGTTTTTGGTTTTGGGTCTAAAACTACACTTATACTCCTAAATCCAGTATACAGTGCATGATAGAGGGTACCTGTGTTATTGATTATACTGATGAGGAAAAACTGACATCCGTATACCAATGTATCCGCCCTAATCACGATTCCTGCACGATATCTACGATGGTGGCATGATAAGTATCGCACAGACGTATCCGACTCAAGGTTGACTGTATTTACCCACAAGGTTTCGCGGGTAGTACGTCGCATTTCTTTCAAGGATTCCCATTTAAGAGCTCCGAGCATTTCCTTACACTTCCTACACCGATCTGTTTCGAACCCAGCAGCGCGTCGCTGAATTCATTTGACGTCTGTTGTTATGTCTACCTCTGGACTCCAAACATTCCAATTTTCCTTACAGGCGTACTACACTTTCAAAAAGTGTAATTACATTCTAAGACAAAAAAAAAGAAAACATGCGTCACGAAGGAAATATCCGAATGGAAAGGAAATAGGTCAGAGAAACAGATGATTACAATTTCAGAAAAATGGGATGATTTATTCAAGAGAAAGAGCTTCACGATTGGACCCTGATGCAAGGAGTTATTCTGCTTGGCATTGATTGATAGAATTGTTGATGTTTCCCCCGTTTTCAAGAATGGACGTCGAACAGATGTGCATAACTATAGACCTATATCTCTAATTCCGATCAGTTGTAGAATTTTGAAACACGTATTATGTTCGAGTATAATGACTTCTCTGGAGATAAGAAATCTACTCTGTAGGAATCAGCATGGGTTTCGAAAAAGACGATCGTGTGATACCCAGCTCGCGCTATTCGTCCACGAGACTCAGAGGGCCGTAGACGCGGGTTCCCAGGTAGATGCCGTGTTTGACTTCCGCAAGGCGTTCGATACAGTTCCCCACAGTCGTTTAATGACCAAGGTAAGAACATATGGACTATCAGACCAATTGCGTGATTGGATTGAAGAGTTCCTAGATAACAGAACGCAGCATGGCATTCTCAATGGCGAGAAGTCTTCCGAAGTAAGAGTGATTTCAGGTGCACCGCAGGAGAGTGTCGTAGGACCGTTGCTATTCACAATATACATAAATGACCTTGTGGATAACATCGGAAGTTCACTGAGCCTTTTTGCGGATGATGCTGTGGTATATCGAGAGGTTGTAACAATGGAAAATTGTATTGAAATGCAGGAGGATCTGCAACGAATTTACGGATGGCGCAGGGAATGGCAATTGAATCTCAATGTAGACAAGTGTAATGTGCTGCGAATACATAGAAAGAAAGATCCTTTATCACTTTGCTACAATATAGCAGGTCAGCAACTGGAAGCAGTTAATTCCATAAATTATCTGGGAGTAGGCATTAGGACTGATTTAAAATGGAATGATCATATGAAGTTGATCGTCGGTAAAGCAGATGCCAGACTGAGATTCATTGGAAGAATCCTAAGGAAATGCAATCCGAAAACAAAGGAAGTAGGTTACAGTACACTTGTTCGCCCACTGCTTGAATATTGCTCACCAGTGTGGGATCCGTACCAGATAGGGTTGATAGAAGAGAGAGAGAAGATCCAACGGAGAGCAGCGCGCTTCGTTACAGGATCATTTAGTAATCGCGAAAGCGTTACGGAGATGATAGATAACTCCAGTGGAAGACTCTGGAGCAGAGAAGCTCAGTAGCTCGGTACGGGCTTTTGTTGAAGTTTCGAGAACATATCTTCACCGAGGAGTCAAGCAGTATATTGCTCCCTCCTACGTATATCTCGCGAAGAGACCATGAGGATAAAATCAGAGAGATTAGAGCCCACACAGAGGCATACCAACAATCTTTCTTTCCATGAACAACACGAGACTGGAATGGAAGGTAGAACCGATAGAGGTACTCAAAGTACCCTCCGCACGATACCGTCAGGTGGCTTGCGGAGTATGGTTGTAGATGTCCTCCTGCGGGATATCTTGCCAAATTCTATCCAACTGGCTCGTTAAATCGTCGAAATCCTGAGACGTTTGGAGGGCCCTGCCTGTAACGCTCCAAACGTTCTCAATTTAGAAGAGAACCGGTGACCTTTCTGGCTAAGATAGAGTCTGGCAAGCACGGAGACAAGCACTAGAAACTCTCGACGTGTACGAGCGGACATTATCGTTCGGAAATGTAAGCCGAGGACGGCTTGCCACGACGGGCAACAAAACAGGGCGTATTATGTCGTGTGTGTGCTGCAGAGGTGCCGCAGAGGTGCCACAGATGACAATCAAAGGCGTCTTGCTGTGAAATTAAATGTAACGCCAGACCATCACTCCTGGCTGTCAAGACATATGACGGGCGACAGTCAGGTTGGTATACCACCGCCGTGCGGAGCATCTCCAGAGATGTTTTCGCTGTCCATCGGGACTCACCACTGAAGACAATTCTACTGCAGTCAGTGAGATTCCAGGACGAAGAGGTGCCCGGGGAGGCACCGACGGTGATAGGATACCAACCTGATTTTCGCCCGTCATACGGTCCGACAGCCTGGGGTGCCATTTCTTTTCATAGCAGGAGCCCTTCGGTTGTGATCCGCGGTACCCTTACTGCACAGAGGTACGTCGACGATATTCTACGCCCCGTTTTGTTGTCCTTCGTAGCAAGCTATCCTGGACTTACATGTCAGCAAGACACTGCCCGCCCGAACACGGCGAGAGTTACTAAAAATCAAATGGCTCTAAGCACTAGGGACTTAACATCTCAGGTCATCAGTCCCCTAGACCTAGAACTACTTAAACCTAACTAACCTAAGGACATCACACACATCCATGCCCGAGGCAGAATTCGAACCTGCGACCGTAGCAGCAGCGCGGTTCCGGACTGAAACGCCTAGAAACACACGGCCACACCGGCCGGCGGAGAGTTACTAGCACGAGCCGTGTTTTTTTAAGTAAGTACCGTTTTGAAATTAAAAATAAAAGACGTGCTAAGATATCTCAATAATTTTATTTAATCTACTTTTCTACATAATTTCCATCAATATTGAGGCACTTGCCATAACATTATATCAGTTTTGAATACCCTCCTCATAGAAGTCTGCCGCCTGACTTGTTAACCACTGCTTCACACTGTTTTGACTTCGTCATCGTCTTGAAGACGCTGACCGTCCAGGTGTTTGTTCAAGTGCAGGAACAGATGGTAGTCACTGGGCGGAAGATTCGTGGCTGTACGGAGGATGATCTAGAGCTTCCCATCGGAAAGATATGATGAGATCTTTGGTCTGATTCGCCACATGCGGACGGGCATTGTCTTGCAGCAAAACGATGCCCTTGCTCAACTTCCATGGACTGTTGCTTTGATTCTGATGTGACGTAGGCCTCCCATGTTTCATCGCCCGTAACAATTTGGCTTAATAAATCATCACCGTCGTTGTGGTACCGCTCAAGGAAAGTCAATGCATTGTCTAAAGGTTTGGTTTTGTCCACATCCGTCAACATTTTCCGTACCCAACGTGCGCACAATTTTCGCTAATTCAAGTGCTCGGTCACAATGCCATACAAAACACTACGAGAAACATTAGGAAAGTCATCCCGCAAGGAGGAAATAGTAAAGCGTCTGTTTTCTCTCACCTTGTTGTCCACTTCCTGCACCAAACTTTCATTAACAACCGAAGGACGCCCACTCCGTTGTTCATCATGCACATTTGTGCGGCCATCTTTAAATGCTCTCACCCACTTTCTTACCATTCCATCACTCATAATGTTTTCTCCGTAAACTGCACAGATCTCAGGATGAATATCGATCGCGTTTAGGCCTTTACCATTCAGAAATCTTATAACAACCCGTACTTCACAGTCGGTGGGACTCACGATTATTGGAGGCATCTTAAACAGTCAGTACAACACGTAAACAAGGAAAAATCAGACTGTAATGGCGTCAATGCGTAGATTAAGGTACAGGCTTTCATGTAAAAATAAAATTATTGAGGTATCTTAGCATGTCTTTTTTTTAGTTTCAAAACGGTACTTACTTAAAAAAACACGCCTCGTACTTCTCTTGGTGCTCGCCGGACCCCACGTTGGCCAGAAAGGTCACCGTATCCCTTCGCAATTGAGAGCTTTTGGAGCATTATGTGCAGGCCCCTCCAGCCAGCTCGGGATTTCAACGATCTAGCGCGGTAATTGGGCAAAATATGCCTCAGGAGGACATCCAACAACTCCATCAATCAGTGTCAAGTCGAATAACTGCTTGCATGTAGGTCAGAGGTGGACCAACGCGTGTTTGACTTGGTCAGTTTGTGAAGCTCCTTCTCGTGAGTAAATCATCCATTCCAGAATGGGATTTTCACTCTGCAGCGGAGCGTGGGCTATGAAACTTCCTGGCAGATTAAAACTGGGTGCCGGACCGAGACTCGAACTCGGGACCTTTGCCTTTCGCGGGCAAGTGCTCTACCAACTGAGTTACCCAAACACGACTCACGCCCCTCCTCACAGCTTTACTCCTGCCAGTACCTCGCCTCCTACCTTCCAAACATTCCCCAGGGTGTGGATAAGCCATGTCTCCGCAATATCCTGTCTTTCAGGAGTGCTAGTTCTGCAAGGTTCACAGGAGAGCTTCTGTAAAGTTTGGAACGTAGGAAACGAGGTACTGGCAGAAGTAAAGCTGTGAGGACGGGGCGTGAGTCGTGCTTGGGTAGCTCAGCTGGTAGAGCACTTGCCCACGAAAGGCATAGGTCCCGAGTTCGAGTCTCGGTCCAGCACAGAAAGTTGAAACACGTATGTAACGCAGCAGCGATGGCGAGGCATTGTAGCATCTGTGACCAGAGAGTATGCGCTTGACCGCGCGAGTGTTGCGAGCGGTTCTCAGTCAGTAGTAGTCTTTGCGAGTTAGTTGTCGCTATGCAGAGTAGCAGTCAGTCAGTCGTTGCGAGTCTGTAGCTCTGTCTAGTTGAGAGCAGTACTCAGTCTGTAGTCGTCATGCAGAGCGGTCGGTCAGTAGTAGCAGCCCAGTGAGGTTGTGTGATGTAGGCGGTCGGCAACAATGGTCAAGATGAGGAATAAGGTATACTGTTAATTAATATAATCATTAGATAATGAAAAATTTTATTTATTGTAATTATTCTCCAACAAGTCTCCCAATAATAATTTTTTTATTTCAAAAGCATTTTCTCAAAAGTTTAATTTTTTTTGAACTAAAGATCTCGTTGCACTTCCCATTTCATTCCATTTCTTTTTGAAGAAAAATTTCACTAGAATTACAAAAAAAAAAGGAGAATATTATTATTTGCAATGTAGTTCCTCCAAGTGGTGCGCAACAACAAGAGCAGATATGTGACATCCATTTATTCTGAGGTAAGACTTTAATTCTGATTGTTATTACACAGGGCCAAAGACCGATATTTCGGTTTAATTGAATTTTCTTGTCACTGAATGGACTTTAATTTTTTGAAGGATTTATAATTGAGTCAGATTGCGAATTTCACATTTGTTGCTATTGTCAGTACATTTGATTGTGGGCAGGTTACGCATAGAGCCATGTCCATCAGCATTCTTAAATAATATTGTCCATAATTTTTCAAAATTATTGTGGGGACGTTACACTTGGCTCCCATTTCTATTAAGTATTGTCAATTTTCATTCCTTTTAAAATTACGGTGGGGAGGTTACACTTGGCGACACCCAGTCCAGGATCGTATTTCGTTGAGAGTCTTTTGAGCGACAGTCAGATATCTGCTCTTATTTGCTTAGATAATTAGGATTTGGCGCAACGCTTTTAATAATATTGTGACCTTCTTTCTACAGGTCAACGGCAATTTGCTGCTTTGTTGTATTTGTGTGTTGCTTTTGCATTGTGCTTATTTATTTTGTGAATAATTTTGACTATTGTTAAAATGCCGCGAAAGACTGTGAATAGTGTATCGCGAGGTATTATGAATGAAATTACCGACCCAAACAACTTTGCCGATAGGACATGTGACACGCAGTGCGTTCACTAACAATCAGTGCATTCCAACCACTAATGATGACTTTCACCTTAATGATGAACAAACGAACCCAATTGTCTCGTCTGTTAACTTGACGACAATTGATGACGCAGAATGCTCTATGGTAATGAGCGCTGCCGAGCTTAACACACCCGATTTAGAAAATCCAAGTAAAGTACAGACAAATTTGTCTAATGAAAATGAACAGGATACTGAAAGTACGACGGATTTATTTAATTCCGAAATAATGTCTGACAGTGTACATCCGACTGCTCAGAATAACCAAATGGTTACAGTAAGCGTGAAAGTTCCAGATCCACCACTAAACAGCACAGAGAGTATAAACGCTAACTTTGGCTTTGAACAAATCATGGTAAGATTGCTACAACAACAGAGTGAAGATATCAAACAACAATTTAGTGAACAGGATAAAAAATTTAATAAAATTAATGAGAAACTTGACAATAATGATGAAAATTTCAAACAACTTAGGGAACAGAACAGGCAGCTTAGTGAACAAATTAGAGACGTTGCCGCGCAGTGTCATGACACTAAGGTCCAGTTGCGCGTGGAAATTGAGGCTTGTTCACAAAAAAATAGCGAAGAAATTAAGTCGGTTGCGCAAGAATTAAGGGAAATGCAAACAGCCGCAACAGAAACACTCAGAGACGAAATTAGCGGAGTCGCCAAACAGTGCTCTGAAAAAGCTACACAATTACGGGACGAGTTTAAAGCAATGACGGTAGAACTTTCGCGCACTATGGACGCAAAGATAGACGCGAAATTCGAACAGCAGAACACTCAGATTAACGAGCGCTTTAATCAGCACATTCAGAACAGTGATACGCGTTTCCGCAGATTTATTCAGGATCAAAACAAAGTAAAACGACAAGTCATGGAAACAATCACTGCACAAAGACAAGAGGACAAACGTAAAATATTCGCGAAAGCGAAGACGTATGTAGACAATAATATTACTACAGTGTCCGACAAAATTAATACCATAGAACAATTGAACGCGGAATTACGGGATGAAATTTCGGACCTTAAATCAAAAACAGATACACACACAGTAAATATTCAAACAGTGACAGATAGATTCGAACAGTTAGATCTAACACAGGATTGTGATGTTATCAAAGCTGATGTTAAAAAACTGAGCGAAACTACGCGCAAGTTGCAAAAACAGATTAATGCGTCTGATTCTAAAACCGATGATCAGGTTAAAATACTGACTGAAAAATGTGATGAATTGGCCAGTCGTATTGATGTTATCGAAAATACTAATGACAATAAATCAGACGATACTGCACCGGTTTCTTTTATCCAAACACCTGAATTTCAAAATTTACAGCTGACAATTAATGAAATCGATTCATCTAACAACACGTTACGTCGGAAGTTATCAAATTTACAACAAGAAGTAACAGAGATGAAAAACATTTCAGTTAATAACATACCACAACAGACGCCACTTTATGAACATTTGTCAGACTCACGCAGCGTGTATAATGTGAGCAATTTACAGCAACTACGCGACTTAAAATCCGAAAAGCCACGCGAATTAAAATCTGAAAAGCTACGCAACTTGAAAACCGAAATGACAGAGACGAACAGATTCACACACAAACCCGAACGTGTTCTCAAATTCAGTGACGAGAACGTTGATAATAAGCAGTTTGCATTTGTAAGAAAATGTAAGGAATTTAATAATGGCAGAACACAGATACACGATTTGCACTGTATACGACAATTTATTTTTGTACTTTCACCGCTATTATCTGTAATGGAGAAACTAGCTTTGAACCTGAAGCGACAAATTGCTATTGTATTTTCATCAGCATTGCCTATAATGAAGAAACCAGAATTAACTTGGATACAACTATTTGCTTTTGAATTTTTACCGCTATTGCGTGCAACGCAAAAGCTAAAATTTATTTGCAGTGCGTAATGGACCTCAGGGGATTCATTACGCTTTAATGAATATGTGCCGTAGCGAGCATAGGGCCCCGAGCTGTAGTAGTGCTGTTTCATCTTTAGTTTTCTGCACTGCTGCCTTCTCTTCTACTATCCTTTATATCTATCAAAACTGCTCTTTAACTATTGCTCTACGTAGGATTAAGAATATGTAATGAAATCCGGATATGACAAGTTTTTACTGAAAGTGACAATTTTATTAAGCACTCCCGTAATGACAACTACCGCCGTAATTTTAATTACAGATAAAATCGTAATCATCAGTATGTGTAAAATTATCAGCAATAGGAACCATATTTTTTGTAACAATAGATGTTTTTCACCACAACAGCATGAAAGTAAGCCGCTTAGCATGCCTAACCAACAATGCAGTCTACAAGGTCAACCAAACTTTAATGTTTCGCCGCGTGCACGTATAGTCCCAGCTCCAACAAATAGTAACGCATGGCAGCAAAGAAATAACTACGTACAGACAACACTCTATTTCAACTCGTATCGCAATACACCGTATAGGAATGACTATCACGACAGACGTAAAAATAATGAGCACAATTCTCGGCGTACATTTAATAACAGTCGATCTTATGAGCAGCAACAACATCAGCAACAACAAATAATCATGAATGGAACAGACAATAGGTGTCATCCATAGCGTAACACGTCAATATGAAATAACAGAACAGTTCATATAGTGGATATGCCACAACATTCTACCGTAAATAATAACACGTACGATAAATTTTAACCAGATACAGCACAGATTGCATACTACAGTAACGCAAACATTACTTTTGACACGCAGAATTTTGTTCACGAGAATGTAATTTGAAACATGCTCTGTTGAATGCTCCACTGTTATCGCACCCAGATCTTACTAGAAATTTTTCCATTGCCACTGACAGTTCCAACACCGCTTTAGGCGTACACATTTTCCAGGAAATTGAAGAAGATGGTTCTACTATAATCAAAAACATCGCATTTGCAAGTTGCATTTTGTCACCTGCTGAACGAAATTATTCCGTCACAGAACTTGAAACATTATGTGTTGTATGGGCTTTCACGAGATTTAGGCACTTTCTTTACGGCAGACATACCACCGTCTACACAGACCATAGAGCGATACAATTTTTACTTTCAGCTAAATTCACTCACGACAGGTTAAGCAGATGGAAACTATATTTACAGGAATTTAATTTTACAATAGTTCACATTCCCGGTACGCAAAATGTTATAGCAGACGCACTATCGCGTTCTCTCGGCAACAATCAGCAAGACATCGCAACCAACTTCTGCAAAGCAAATTTCAGCGTCATGTACATTCAACAAGTTGCATTTGAAAATTTTATTTCATCGTCATTACAGGACATAGCACAAGAACAAAATAAGGACAATGTGTGGAAAGAAATTAAACACCTTTGGCAAGATAGGAAAAATGTTACGATTAGGAACCACTACACTGTACGCAATGACATTCTGTTTCGCCACTCTCATCCTGACAGCAACATTTGGTTATTATGCATTCCTGACGAACTGGTTAACAAACTAATTTGGTACACTCATTTAAGTTACGCACATTACGGAGCACGAAAATGTTTTCTTATACTGAGACAGAACTGTTATTTTACCAACATGGAAAAACGTATACGACGAGTTTTAGCGTCTTGTAAAATTTGCCAGAAAGCTAAATCAGACACCACTTCACATATTCCTCCTTTATATCCCATTATACCTGTGAAATTAAGACACATGGCCGCAGTAGATATTTTTGGTCCGATTCCGAGAACTAACAGAGGTTTTTGCTACATTTTTGTCGCTGTTGAGCTCACTTCAAAATTTGTTACTTTCACTCCGTTACGCAAAGCTACTGCTAAAACTGTTTCGAAAGCATTTGTAAAACATTTTCTATTTCATGTAGGGCATGTAATGAAAGTAATTTCTGATAATGGATCTCAATTTCGTAGTAGTGTATGGACACGCATGTTACGAGCTAGAAACATTTCTCCGATCTATATATCCAAGTACCACGCTTCTTCGAACCCTTGTGAAAGATTAATGAAGGAAATTGGTAAGCTGTGCAGAATATACTGCCACAAAAGACATATTGATTGGGATACACACATACTCTCATTCCAAGATGTAATTAATTCCATTCCAAATGAATCCACTATGCTATCTCCGACTGTTATACTGAAAAACGTTGAACCACCGAACAAAATTAAAGAATTAATAGAATTCCCCAAAAATCGTCGCCTACGACACCACGAAATAATTGACATTGCGCTGAACAACATCAAACGTGCCGCAGAGCGCCGGAGAAGACAGCAAAAACAGGTTTGTACACGCCGCGACTTTCACGTTGGACAGAAGATATTAGTACGTACACACTATTTATCCAGCAAATTAAAAGGTAAGTGCAGTAAATTTGAACTTCTATACGCAGGTCCGTATCGGATTCGCAGCATCCCTCACCCCAATGTTGTACACGTCGAAACTTTGAGAACCAGAAAATCGAAAGGCAATCACCATATCTCAAACATTAAACCGTTTATTGAGTGAAACCACTGTATGATTCAACACACTATGATGCCATTTACTAATGCAATTAATTCACCTGACTAATTATTGATGATTATCGTATTTTTTTTCTTGGCAAGTGCCCGGCAAGGTAAGGTTAGCAGGTCGCTCTTCTTGTCGTTACACATCAGACCGTGCATATTTTTCCAGATGAATTTACACATTTACGACTATTTCTGCAATTATATTTATGTGACTACTTATTGATGATTATCGTATTTTTTCTTGGCAAGTGCCCGGCAAGGTAAGGTTAGCAGGTCGCTTTTCTTGTCGTTACACATCAGACCGTGCATATTTTTCCAGATGAATTTACACATTTACGACTATTTCTGCAATTATATTTATGTGACTACTTATTGATGATTATCGTATTTTTTTTTCTTGGCAAGTGCCCGGCAAGGTAAGGTTAGCAGGTCGCTTTTCTTGTCGTTACACATCAGACCGTGCACATTTTCCATTTTTTTGTGTATATGACTGTACTCCAGTTTTGTTTGTATGCACTATGAAATAGTTAAGATATAACACACACCAGTCGACTTTGACATTTTTTTTTTGCCTTATGACATCTCAACATCGTGACTGTTTCACATTTTTTTGCTACTGCATTGTATTATTCTGTGTACATTTTTTCGCATCCGAACACTGTCAATGTCTTGGACATATTACGTTTTCTGTCATGTTATGCTGTATGGTTACTTGTGTCACCATAAACCAGTCATTATTTAGTGGGTATAGGATTTAAATGCAAGACATTAATCTTTGTTCATCAATTTCAGAAAGGAATGATGATTCTAAGAAATAAATTTAACATAAATGGGAATTTCACCTACGGAATAAACGAAAGGAGATGCAATAACTTTATGAGGAAGAGTAAAGGGATCAGGATTAACAAGCATTAACAAGACTATACTATACTCATCACAGAATAGCAGTCTTAACTAATTTTTTCTTTCAGAATACAAGGTGATTGATGCAGGCTGTCAGAGAGAACTACACATCTTAGTTTTAGTGATGAAATATGCTAGAGATAAGGAATAGTTAGGTAATGAGTAATGAAGTGATTTTTTGCAGATGATAGTGAATACTGATGAATAATGATGAAGGAAATGGTATTATGAATAATGAAGTTTTTCTCTACAGGTGATGATAATGGTGAAGTTATGATGATATGGATAATGAAGTTTTTTTTCTTTATGCCACGTAGTTATTTAAGTATTTGTTGCGGTTTGCTTTGACAGCAGGTGTTACATTGCATAGTAGGATGACGGAAAGTTTTGGAAAGGACAGCTATGGAACACATTTTATACACATTTCACTACTTGTTAATTCGAAGTTCACTACTTTTCAGCATAGTGTGCGTTTCTTCTTTCAGGTCAATAATCCGTTTTTGTATTTTTTCCAGGAGAAGTTTTTCATGACACTTACTAAACCTGTTACTTATTATACCTGTTCTAGTACTTGCATTTTTATATTTTTTACCCATTTGTGTTTATCATTTATAAATGTGATCACATGTACTGCCTTGTTACATAATCTTGCTACAGCTGACTCATGACGAATGACGTTACCTATCCTCATTTGCAGCAATAGGTCAAAAGCAAAAAGTATTATGCCTCAGCAATTAATTATCGATCCCAACGCAATGCATTGCTACCAAAAAAATGTATTACCAGTCCCACATAATGTCACTAGTTTATGATAATTCTGAATAATACTGATCAACTCTGAATAGCATGTCACTCGAGTAATGACCTCTTAATGAGACTGTATTCAAAATAATGCTTTGTCACTAGCTAATAACTGCCACTGTTTATTGTAATGCCTGTGATTACTAATGATTTGACTGTAATTAACTGATTTTTAATAATGACTTCGTAATAATCTGAATAATACTGAATGATGATTTTATTCAATACTTGCTGGCCACTGAGTGCCAATAATTAATGTCACTCCACGAATTGTTATTAATTATGCCATTGATTAGCTCTTGTTTCCAATGTTGATACTTTGTTGTTGGAAATGAATGTGACTGTTTCATAATGCTTTGTAATTAGGAAAAGACTAATGATTCTTAATAGATTGGAATGACACATAATTAATTAACTATGGTACTGTTTAATAATGCTTTGTAATTAATTAAGGCTAATAATTCTTAGTATATTGAAATGACAAATGATTAATTAATTAACTGTAATTAGACAAATGATTAATTAACGACAAATGATTAATTAACTGTAATTATACAAATGATTAATTAACTGTAATTAGACAAATGATTAATTAAAGACAAATGATTAATTAACTGTAATTAGGAGAAGGTTAATGATTCTTGATTATACTCTGTAACTGAAAAGAATGCGATTATTTCATAATGCTTTGTAACCAGGAAAAGAAGGCTACTGATTCTGTGTAAAACAATTAATGAACATTTTTCTGTAATACTACATACTTGGTACAGAAATGTTCAATAACTGGGCTATGAATGCCACGAACTATCAATGAAGACTGTAATTGTCAATATTATGTGACTTGATGTCCTTCACCTCATAAGCTGACTACCCTGAATTACTGCAATGTCCATTTGTCCTGTTTATCCCAGTGATCATGGAGCACTATATTTGGTTTTGCACTAATTCTACGTTGGTGTGCCTTGTAAGAGTGTGGTGTTGACACGACATGCTGTCCACCACCATGAGCGATGAAGACATTATTATGGTCCCACTGTTTGGTGTACCTAATGTACTGCCAAAATGAAAACATGGAACATTACTACGACAGTTCAGTGTCTTGGCTACACTGATAAATTCTGATGGGAAAAGAACTTCAAGTTGTGTCACTTGGTGTTGTACTACTGTGGAAAGATATGCACTTTCAGAGCAGCTGTGTGCAATCTAAAGTGCTACAACCATGATGCAATCCTTCCCTTTCCTATCCTGATTCTTGTCACATAAAGAAAAAATTTTTTTTTGGTAACATCATTTATGTTCATAGGGTATACATTTTTCGATTCGCTAAACTCCAGTGTGAGTACACTTATGTCACTGGTCGACATGATGTTTGCCATTATGTTTATTTGTTGTGAAAATACTAAAGACATTTTTCAGTGCATGTGCACTTTGGACATGAATTTTTTTGCCATTATGTTTATTTGTTGTGAAAATACTAAAGACATTTTTCAGTGCATGTACACTTGTCAACATAATATTTTTTGCCAGTCTGTTTATTTGTTCTGCATATGCTAAAGAATTTTTTCAGTGCCTGTGCACTTTATCTGTCAAAAAGTTTGTATATACTTTTCTGATTTGCTACTATGTTTTGTACTCACATTTTGTCTTTGTCTGATATATTTTGTACTTAGTGCGTGTGCACAACATTTACTTTATGTACTACATCTAATTATTCTTGCCAGTCTGTTTATTTGTTCTGCATATGCTAAAGAATTTTTTCAGTGCCTGTGCACTTTATCTGTCAAAAAGTTTGTATATACTTTTCTGATTTGCTACTATGTTTTGTACTCACATTTTGTCTTTGTCTGATATATTTTGTACTTAGTGCGTGTGCACAACATTTACTACATCTAATTATTCTTGCCAGTCTGTTTATTTGTTCTGCATATGCTAAAGAATTTTTTCAGTGCCTGTGCACTTTATCTGTCAAAAAGTTTGTATATACTTTTCTGATTTGCTACTATGTTTTGTACTCACATTTTGTCTTTGTCTGATATATTTTGTACTTAGTGCGTGTGCACAACATTTACTTTATGTACTACATCTAATTATTCTTGCCAGTCTGTTTATTTGTTCTGCATATGCTAAAGAATTTTTTCAGTGCCTGTGCACTTTATCTGTCAAAAAGTTTGTATATACTTTTTTCTGATTTGCTACTATGTTTAGTATTCACATTTTGTCCTTGTCTGATATATTTTGTACTTAGTGCGTGTGCACAACATTTAAATATTCTGTAAGTTGTAGGATTTTGTTAATTAAAGAAAAATTTTGCCGCGCTTGGCAAGTCCAAATGACTCACCATCGCTGCCAAATTTTTGCCCCCCGAGTGGAGGGTTATGAAACACGTATGTAACGCAGCAGCGATGGCGAGGCATTGTAGCATCTGTGACCAGAGAGTATGCGCTTGACCGCGCGAGTGTTGCGAGCGGTTCTCAGTCAGTAGTAGTCTTTGCGAGTTAGTTGTCGCTATGCAGAGTAGCAGTCAGTCAGTCGTTGCGAGTCTGTAGCTCTGTCTAGTTGAGAGCAGTACTCAGTCTGTAGTCGTCATGCAGAGCGGTCGGTCAGTAGTAGCAGCCCAGTGAGGTTGTGTGATGTAGGCGGTCGGCAACAATGGTCAAGATGAGGAATAAGGTATACTGTTAATTAATATAATCATTAGATAATGAAAAATTTTATTTATTGTAATTATTCTCCAACAAGTCTCCCAATAATAATTTTTTTATTTCAAAAGCATTTTCTCAAAAGTTTAATTTTTTTTGAACTAAAGATCTCGTTGCACTTCCCATTTCATTCCATTTCTTTTTGAAGAAAAATTTCACTAGAATTACAAAAAAAAAAGGAGAATATTATTATTTGCAATGTAGTTCCTCCAAGTGGTGCGCAACAACAAGAGCAGATATGTGACATCCATTTATTCTGAGGTAAGACTTTAATTCTGATTGTTATTACACAGGGCCAAAGACCGATATTTCGGTTTAATTGAATTTTCTTGTCACTGAATGGACTTTAATTTTTTGAAGGATTTATAATTGAGTCAGATTGCGAATTTCACATTTGTTGCTATTGTCAGTACATTTGATTGTGGGCAGGTTACGCATAGAGCCATGTCCATCAGCATTCTTAAATAATATTGTCCATAATTTTTCAAAATTATTGTGGGGACGTTACACTTGGCTCCCATTTCTATTAAGTATTGCTCCATATTTTCTTTTAAAATTTTTGTGGAGAGGTTACAAAGTTTCAAATCATCCATTATTTCTGAAATTTGTTTGTTTATAAATTTGCGTCTCATCTAACGATTTCCTTCCCATTCGGACAATTCCTTCGTGGTGCTTCGTCCTGCTTCTTTTTTCTTAGAGTATGTTTCATTTGACTACCCTGATACTTTCATATAATGATCCCGGTTCAAATCGCTTCTTAGAACTGCCCCTCATTACTTATGCGATGGGACGTGTTCAAGATTTTGACTACTGATAGCCGGCCGAAGTGGCCGTGCGGTTAAAGGCGCTGCAGTCTGGAACCGCAAGACCGCTACGGTCGCAGGTTCGAATCCTGCCTCGGGCATGGATGTTTGTGATGTCCATAGGTTAGTTAGATTTAACTAGTTCTAAGTTCTAGGGGACTAATGACCTCAGCAGTTGAGTCCCATAGTGCTCAGAGCCATTTGAACCATTTTTGACTACTGATAATACAACTGGATACATCGTCCATCCAGAAAGTTCCGAGACTGATGTTTTTCCTGGCGTATAGGTGACGTCAGCACAGTAACTACGGTGACAGCTTGAACTGACAACTGTGGAAACATGTGCATTCGATCGGTCAGTTGTAAGGGGGTGGCGTTAATTATTGGATGTACGACCGTTGTGTGTAAACGTTGTTGTGTCACAAATCGCAATGGAGTAACATCATTACATCAAAATTAGAATTATATATTAATATCTTCAGTTGCTGACGGGCGTTGATCTGTATCAACGGGGACAGGTGAAAAGTGTGGTGTCCCAACGGGGACTCGAACCCGGGAGTATCCTGCGAACGCCTCCTGCGAGACCCACATTCTCACCTTATATGTTCACACACTACATTCGTAGTGTTCCTACCCAACACACTCATTACTCGTGGAAGACATTCTTACCAAGTCCCGTAGGAGTTCGTGTAATATGAGTCCATCCACATAGAAGAAGAAGATTATGGCCGGTATTGCCAGAACTATATACTTATACGGATACGGTGTCAGTTCTTTCTTCATATAATTATATAGTTCTGGCAGTACCGGCCATGACCTTCTTCTTCTGTGCTGATGCACACATGTTAACCGAACTCTTGCGGGACTTAGTAAGAATGTCTTCCACGAGTAATGAGTGTGTTGGGTAGGGACACTAGGAATGTAGTATGTGGACATATAAGGTGAGAATGTGGGTCTCGCGGGAGGCGTGCGCGGGATAGTCCCTGCAGTCGCACTATTCTCTGTGGCTGAGATGGATAGAGCATCTGCCATGTAAGCAGGAGATCCATGGTTCGAGTCCCGGTCGGGGCACACATTTTCACCTGTCGCCGTTGGTATATATCAACGCCCGTCAGCAGCTGAATATATTAATATGTAATTCTAATTTCGTTCTAGACGGCTTCAGCTCATCAATGGTGTCAGTTCTTTCGGACATGTCATAACACTGGTTTAGTACGGCCGTTGGAGAGTAACGTCTGGCCGCAATTGACAAACTCAGCGTACAGCGCACGCGCGGGACAGCTGCTCAGCGATTTTCGGCGGAGGGAGTTTGAATATGGCAAATCACTGCGCATGCGCGATTTTCGCGGCTGCGCATTCTAAAAACGGGGCGGCGGTGTGCGGATACTGTCAGTCGTACCTAGCCACGAGCAAGGTTGAACCACCTGAAGACGTCGGACAGTTGGCCCGAGGAAATATTGTGGAAACTGCGCAACTCGATCCGGCGACAAACCCGTGAAGACTATTTACAACACATCCGCCGGGAAAGCTGGAAGAGTCACAACTGTCCGTACCCTTTAGTATGATAGTGACCACTTGGAAGTGATTTTATTGTTCATAACGCAAAAATCATTAAAGCATCTGATTGCGAGCGCTTCTCAACAGTCACTGTTCTCCAGTCGTAACTATGACTTACGACATTCGTACTGCCGGACAGAGCACGGTATCGATACTGGCCGGAGAGCAGCGATATAACTTTACACTTGCGCTTTGACAACCGTACCAAGCGTAATTATGCCTAGCATGCGATTTTTGTTTTACGAGGACTGGGTGTTGTGTGATGTCCTTACGTTAGTTAGGTTTAAGTAGTTCTAAGTTCTAGGGGACTGATGACCATAGCTGTTAAGTCCCATAGTGCTCAGAGCCATTTGAACCATTTTCTGTTTTACACGCCTTACGAGGATGGTGTGTTCAGATCCACTGTCTGCTTGAGAATGAACACGCGGTCGAAATTAATTACTCATTTAAACTAATAGCCTGGGAGAAACGGTGTCGTTCTTTAAAAATAATTGACACATTTTCAAAGAGGAAAAAAAAAAAACTGCCAGAGGGTTGGTACAGGGATCTAACGATTTCCAGGTAGCAGCGCCAGGAACTGGGCTGTGGACACGGTTATCGCGTTCCAATTTGCGGCGGACGCTAACTTGTCGGCGGGCTGCGCGCTTCCACGTAAACACAGCGGCATGCGGCGAAGTCGGTCAGCGGCGGCCTTGGTGGGACGTTACGTCACGCCGCCAAGTGGATTAAAGAGGGCTCGGTGCGGCTCGCCGCAGTTACCATTCATTGCAGCAAGCGTCAATGGAACTGTGCCTCGTAGTCCGTTCAGAGTGGCCGGGTGTGGACGCTCGCAGACCGATTTGCAAGGGCAATGGAGCGGATCCGATCTGAACGACAGCACAGTTAACGCGGCACGTCCTTTGTTCAGTTTCTGAACGAAGTTGTTGCACACGGGTAATTGTCTCTGTGAAACAGTTTCGTTCCTGCCGCTGAGTTCTCAGAGTCACTGCACAGTCGAGAGGCAACAGTTGCTCTCGGCTTTCAGTAAAATGCTGGCCAGTGATACGATCGATGAATGCTGAAATGCTAAAGACACATAACATGATGAAGGAATGAACACTTCACTAGATCACTGATGATGCTAATAACATATTTAGAGTATTTCTCAGCATGGCGGAGAAAGCATGGATATCTATGAAGTTTCGTTTCTGTTACAGTGGTGCTTGTAGCGCAATAACTTCAGTGTCAATTTAACCTGCAGAATAGTTATATAGTTTTAAAAGCGTTCTTGTTTTTCTTTTTCTTCGCATGTATTAGCTAGGATACTGTGCCAGCAGCAAATTATTTGTTTTGGATGAATTTTCGCCAATGCATATTCGTTAAATTATGCTAAAGAATAATACGTAATCAGTTCAGTTCCAAAGACAATGAAATGGACTGCGGCACGTCAAAGTGTCAGTTACTATGTTCGAAAGACAGTAACAGGTAGTAGTCCAATAGGTTTCGAGACTGGGTTAATAAAAAATTGCGAAAAGCTAAAATAATGGCTTTAATGCTCCAGGTGTCCTACATAATCTCTCCCCACTTGAATACGGCACACAAAACGTTCATACAACCGTGCGAAACTCTCAGAAAAGTCCTTCTTTGGAAGAATGTTCAAATCGCGCCTCACATTGCCTTGAATGTCGGCAGAGTGCTGACCCTTAATGTGAATTTCTGCATTTCGTCGTTTTGTGGTAGTTGTGTTAATACGAAGTTTCGTCATGTGTGTAGTTTTCTCCAGAAAAGAATTCTCCGCGTTTTGCATCTGAATCAAGTCGCGGCAGGCAACCACGCATCGTTCTTCTTTGTTCAGGAGTCGACGTATGCGGGACAAACTTTGAACGCACACAGTTCGTCCCACAGGTAAGGTTGCTTTAATTTTATATTCGCGTTGCTTCTAGTGCCATCTGTGAACGAATGCATGAATTAACTAGTGCGGTTTTTTTGACGACTTTCCGTTTCCAATTTAACAGCGTTAGCATCACAGACATCTCGTAATGACCGAAATTTTAACAGTACGTTATGGACTTCGATTGCGAACGAAAAATGGAGCAACGTGCGAACATGTAAGTTTTGTTTTAAACAGGGTAATAGTGCCACAGACACTTCTGAAATGATACACACAGTTTATGGTAGTTAATCAATGACTCGTAGAAACGTTTTTGCGCTATATGAAAGGTTTCGTGATGATTAAGAGAGCGCTGAAGATGATACACCTCTAGGAACCCCATCGATAGTTCGAGTCGAAGAACATGTTCAAAAAGTGGCTGAAATTCTTCGAAAAGATGGTTGTGCATCTACCAGGTTAATTGAAGATCCTAAAACATCTGTGCATCATATTCTAACTGAAAACATGGACAAAAAGAATCTATTTGGTCGCCTTGTATCCCACTCACTCACCGAAGGTCAAAAAGACAGAAGAGTGGAACACTGCAGAGACATGAAAAGATCGGCCGCTAGGGATACAGACTTCACATCTTGCACCGCAATAGGTGATCAAACATGGTGGTTTCAGTACGAGGCATTTATAAAGCATCAAAGTTCGCAATGTAAAGGTCCAGAATCTCCGAACAACCTGACATACTGAAAAGCTCTGACAAGACACTGTTCACTGTTCACTTTGACTCAAAAGGAATTATCGAAAAAGAATTCGTTCCAAAAGCTCAAATGGTGAATGCAGATTACTATTTGGGTGTTTTAAATCGTTTATGGAGGAGGATTGATCGGATTCGGCCTGAACACCGGAACTGAGAAACGAGGCAAAATCGCACGCTGTTTCTTGGCTCAATAATGTATCGTGGCTCTTGAATACTCTCCATATTCGCTTGATCTGTCTCCGTACGACTTCTGATTATTTCCAAAACTGAAAGTGGCAATGAAAGGTAAGCGTTTCGACACAATTCCAGGTACCCAGAAGCCTACGATCGTTGTACTGCAGGCAGTTTCGAAGGTTGACTATCAGAATTGTTTCTAACAATTGTTGTTATCGAAGAATCTTGATTTTCGCGTCGTGATTTAACAGCAGCCAATGCAGGGTTCCAGGCTGTGCTAACTTGGAATCCCGTATCCTTGTTGATGAGATTATCTGCTGTACGGATATGTATTGCTTCCTTACTGACGCAATCCCAGAAAGATGATGCCGGGGATAAAACTTCCGTCTTTTCATAAATCATACCATGTCCTGTATTCAGACAGTGTTCCGCATGTGCCGACTTTTCCGGTTGACGAAGGCGTGTGTGACGCTGATGTTCATCGCAGCGTTCTTGTACTGCTCGGCATGTCTGGCCTATATACGCTGCCCCACACTGACGAGGAATCTTGTACACACCACATTTCCTCAGTCCAGGGTCATCCTTAACCGAACCCAAAAGGTTTCTCAATTTTGCAGATGGTTGAAAAACACACTTAATTCCGTATCGTCCGAGGACTCTTCCGATTCTTGAGATGGCATCAAAATACGGCAAAAGTGGTGGGTGCCTTATCTTCATTCAGCTCCACAGACTGAACTCGCCTGGGCCTGAATGCATTACGTATCCGTTTCTCAGAATAACTGTTTTGTCGGAACACTGTCTTCAAATGTTGTATTTCACTCGACGGGCCCTTAGGATCAGATGCCACATGTAAATCACGACGCGAAAATCAAGATTCATCGATAACAGTAGGCCCGTCATAACACTGGCCTAGTACGGCCGTTGGTGAGTTACGTCTGACCGCAGTTGACAAACGCAGCGTATAGCACATGCGCGGGAGAGCCGCTCTGCGATTTTCGGCAGAGGGAGTTTGAATATGGCAAATCACTGCGCATGCGCGATTTCCGCGGCTGCGCATTCTTGGCGCGCGTGTTCTAAAAACGGGGCGTCGGTGTGCGGATACCGTCAGTCGTACCCAGCCACGAGCGAGGCTGGAACCACCTGAGTATGTTAGACAGTTGCTCCGAGGAAATATTGTGGGATTTGGTATGGACAGTTATATAAATATTATTGGCTAGCGAGTATATGTGTTAGCCGGCCAGTGTGGCCCAGCAGTTCTAGGCGCTTCAGTCTGGAACCGCGAATCCTGCCTCGGGCATGGATGTGTGTGATGTCCTTAGGTTAGTTAGGTTTAAGTAGTTCTACGTTTTAGGGGACTGATGACCTCAGCTGTTAAGTGCCATAGTGCTCAGAGCCATTTCAGGAATTTTTTTTTTTTTTCATTTATTTATTTATTTATTTTTGAGTATGTGTGTTCTCTCGTGAAAACGTCGGAGAACTGTCATCCAAGTCAGGAGGCGTGAGCATGCACGGACTTGACACCGTCATGTGAAAGTTCACTGTAAGAGAAAGTGCGTTAAATGAGGGTAAGCCCCGAATGGCTAAATGTGCGATTCGTTATAGTTTCATCGAGACTATATTCTTCCGCGTCGCAAACGTTACACGCGTCCGCCTGAACAAAACTGTCTGTTACATGACTATTGCGGACTGTACCTTATATTCACAGTATACTCGTGAAATGGTCGTACTAGAAAATCCGCACTTCATCGCTATCTCGGAGTTGTGTCCCATCGCTCGTGCGCCGACTATAACACCACGCTCAAACTCATTTAAATCTCGATGACCTGCCATTGTAGCAGCAGTAAGCGATCTAACAACTGTGCCAGACACTTGTCTTTTATGTGCGTTTCCGACCGCAGAGCCCTGTTCTGCCTGTTTACATATCTCTGTATTTGAATATACATGCCTATATCAGTATCTTTGGCGCTATAAAGCTCTACTGTTTTTATAAAATAGATCGGAAGATGATCATTACAGACCGAAACCAGTAGTCTGATACATAAAGATTTGTGACCATGGACGTGATGTGAAGGAAATTTATCTTATTTTCGGGTCACTGTTCAATTCGCGACCATGCCGCAGCTTGTGAAACAATGAAAATAGTTATACGAGGACATGCCAACAATTAGAGCTGAATTAGCTGTAGAGTACGAACAGTGCAGCCGACATTACGTGTGTGTTCTGGTCTCAGTAGACGAACAAATTAATATGAGTCCAAGAGTGCCCTTCTCCGATTGCCAGTCCTGTAGACTTTAATTAATTACAATAACGCGTGCTATGGTTTGTACAGGAGAACGTGGCTGAGCGTGTAGTGGCAGATGAAGTATGTGAAGATTACGAGCACTGGTCAATGCCAATTAGCATAGTTTGTGCACGAATCTAACTGTTCAGTATAAAGCATTTGTAACTTGTCAACATAACTCTCGGTAGACGAGTGTGTAATGTAGAAATCTTATTGACGCGAGGTCGATGGCTCGGATCTCACTAGTAACACCTTTTTTTTCTTTTCTTCTTTTACTTTTATGGAAGTAGGCTATGAAGAGGTATTAGAACCACTAGCGAATGATGTAGACGTGGTTATACATGAATTGTTTTATTGCACAGTGCGGATTTACGGAGCTTCCTTGTCGTTACGTCAAGGAACGCACTGCTAGTCTCTGCATTTTCTCCACTAAAGAAATTCACCCTGGGACATTAGAAAGGTTTAGACCTCTCGAAGCTCTAGATGGTCCCACCCTTTCAGTTAAATTCCTGTTTATTAAGGAATAGAAATGTTAATTAATAAATAATGAATTACAATTTTTCAAAATGTATCTTTCCGCTTGTAATTACTAATCACATAAAAATAAATTAAAATTTGATAGACATGCAAAATGTCTTACTGTAAAATGAAAAAACATATCAGCATTAATACTACTGTTCAGTCTCTAGAAAGAAAAAGAAAGTATTTTCTGTTTTGTGTTTTTGATTTTTGGCCAATTTTTAATTTATTGTAAATATTGGCAGTCTCATGCCATTAGAAATTAAAAATAAAAAGATATTACTTTTATTAAAATTGTGATATCTGTTTGTTAATAAATAAGGAATTTAAATAAACATTTTAAAAATGTTACTCCTAGTGAGATTCTAACCAACTACTTCTTGACCTCAAGACTTTAACACTAAGCTCTCACCTAATGACAAATATGTTGATAAATTACAAATGTTTTATCCTTATAGCGCTTCGTCTTCTAATTTATATAAACGCTGTTACCAACAAAATTTCGAATAGTGGTTCGATTAACTCCAAAGTTTTTCACATTGCACTATTATAAATTCGTACGAATATATATATATATATATATATATATATATATATATATATATATATATATATATATATATATAAAGTAATACCCAGGTTTTCTGTTGAAACCGACTGTGAGAAAGAAAATGGTGTGCTGTGAAAATGTGCAGTTTCGTTTTCATTCTCGCAGTCAGCTACAACTACAACAGCAGTTTTGTTGAAACCGGTTGTCTTAAGTCAAAAAATATTTTATGCGATCTTGGGTGTTAATGGCATTTAACAATTAAACAGATTGCCCTTCAGTTCACTCAAAATGAAAAAATTCAATAAGATGCAACTGACAGGTATTGTTGTAAGGATAACCTTTGTATAGTGTGGGGCAGCCACTCGGAAAGAACCACTGCGTTATCTTAATTTCTCACAAATACTTCCACAGGTGACCTATGGTTTGAAGTGCATTGGGTTATGATAATCTATGTTATTTTGTGTTCACCTTAACCGTTCTACTTTATGTCCTACGGTATCACATGGCTTCTACTTGTGCTTGTTGTACCTCACTTCTTGGCAACTTATGTTGTTCTCATTTTAACATGAAGCCAATCTGTACTAATATTTCAATATAATAAATAGTTAACATTGGTTCCTGTGTAAAGTGTGGTTATAGCCTTGTTATCATATTATTGTATTTTTTACTGTCAAATTCCAGTTTGAATATAGGCAGACATGCTGTATTAGCGTGTTAGAATTATTATATGCAAGATGATGTTATGATTACCCCACACTTTCCCCACTGTAAAGATCTACTGTGACTATTTATCTTAAATGATTGTACTCTTCTGTTTATGATGTCTGTGACTTTTTGCACAAAAATGGTGGTTCTTCTGGGTTAGACCTTAAGTTGCACTCTGAGAGGTGCCCACTGTATAAATAAGATACACAGCAAGCTGTCACTGAGACCCTTATTCTTAGAAATATTTGTGATATTGTAGGCTCCAACCTCAAAAAGCAGCAGCCATATTGCTGCCTCCATAATACCTCAAGGTTTTAGTAGTCCGCTTAGAAGGGGTTGTGCGGGCTTTGTGGTTTGTTGGTGTCTACTGAGACTGGACGCTGCGGGTTTTGCTTTTTCGTTTTCTGAGGTGCGTGTTTTCGCGGCAGTGTGCTTGTGCGCCTTTCGCGTTTACGGTCAGCAAGCACCACAACAACATAATAAACTACTGCCGAGTAAATACCTAAATTTTCCTATTATGTATGCGGTAATAAGAATGCGTAAAGAGGATTGTGAGAATTAAATATATGTTTCAACTGTTAGTAAAGTGAAATTTTGTAATCTTTACTATTCTTAAAAGCCACTCATCAAAGTAGTTAATTTGTTACATGGTTCCGATGTGAGAGCCATCTAGCGGCTGCAATACACTATATGAAGGTTATCCTTGCAATAATACCTGTCAATTGTATGGCAGCGTGTGATGCTCCCGCATTTTCCCGCGAAGAGCAAAGGCACAGAGTTCGAGTCACGCTCCAGCACACAGTTTTAATCTGCCAGGAAGTTTCACCACGGTTTAAGTCAGGAATTTTCATCACTCTTTTTTTTTTAATTACAACACTATGTTAGCTAAGATCGAGAGTATGTTAAGTTTTCCGTCTGGTCACCAAAGAAACATATCAGCTGAGTTTTACCATACATTCTTTCCTTCTGTCTAAAAATTAAATGATATTCAAAGCTATATTGTTCTCTGCTCGTCTCTTTTTACGTATTTACTGCAGCTGTTCACATCATTGCAGATTACTTGGATCACTTGCCTGGCCGGTGCTGTCCAAGTTAAATGCGGCGATAAAGCTGTTGCCCCGTATTATTGCTGATTGTGAGTCGATGCACGCGCAACGCACAGCATAAAACGTATCCTCATTACCGTACTAGACTGTACTCGAGACAGCTTGGCTTCTGCTCCAGGTGAGGTTTCATCAAACGCGGAGGAATACACAGTGTAATGTTTACATGAGGTTTATTCTTATGATGAACGGAGTATAGACTGCTCGTTGTCGCCCGCCAACTGGCATCCTTTGTTTCGAAGCTGTTGCGATTACGTTTTGTATCTTCAGTATGAAAGCTGTTGCAACTTCATTAAGACGTGTTAAATAATTATCTCAGCGAGACGTGTCCTCTTCAAGAAATAATCACAACAGTGCAGGTCCAATAGTTCATTTAAGGAAAGAAGTTTCCTGCAGTTTCCATTCCAGCAAAGAGCGGTATATAGGATTTGGCGACAAAAGCGGCGTACTACACGGTCAGTTGCAAACGCAAAAAACAATCGAGCCCCGTCCATTCGTATTATCTGCTCTGATCGCGAATATTGGAGTACGAATGTTTCGACTCCAAAGAAGTCGACACCCAATTGTCGCAACAAGTGAATGTTTCGCGTAGGTCTTGTCAAAGTGTTTGTGTTGGCCATAAGTTCTGTGCGCGGTGCGTACCAAAGTAAGTTCACAAAACTGAAAGAATTAGTTCGGCTTTCATGTTCCTTCAGCACTACCACGAAGAAGCGGAGGAATTTCTGAACAGAACCGTGACTGGGGACGAGACACAGGTACAGCCCGTGCGTGAACTCTGAAACAAAGAAACATTCCGAAAAGTGGATGCACATTCATTCTCTCAATAAGCCCAAAAAAAGTCCCTCTCTATAGTCGGGACTTGGCACCCAGCGACATTCACCTTTTTCCCAAGAAGTAGGCCAAGAAGTGTCAAACCGCAAAATTATGGTTACCGGTTTTTGGAGTCGCAAAGGAAATTTGACAACAAATTTCTTGCGAATAACGCTTGAGGATGCTAAGACATCACAGGTTTATTGTGAGACTTACGAAACTCCAAAGATCAATCAAAAATAAATGGCGCGCTGATTACCAAAGGAATCATTCTCCTCCACGAATATGTGCGACCCCTTACTCCGAATGAACAAAGGAAAAGTTTAGACTATGTCACTCGGAGATTTTTCATTATCCTCTCTATAGTCGGGACTTGGCACCCAGCGACATTCACCTTTTTCCCAAGAAGCAGGCCTCACTGACTACTCATAACATCTTGACCGACGAAGAGCTCCAATTGCTGCCATCAACTGGTTGAAGCGCCAGGCGGTACCTTTCTTCGATGAACGTATAAAGACGCTAGTGTCACGGTACGATAAGTGTTTGAATTTGGTTGGTGACTAGAGAAGAAGTGATATCAATACGTAAGTACAAATTGTACGAGGTATGATCGAAAAGAAACGGGAATTTTTTAATTTCATGGGCTGGTTATATACGATTTTCAAATTTTTTATCTTGTTGGTGCACATGTTCCTGGTGTATATTTGAATTTTCAACTGTTTTTAATATTTAGTTAATTGTTGGCAGTCGAAAAGGTTCTACGTGTTTTCGAGCACTCGGTTGATTTCTACTTGCATTAAATTTTGCTTGAAAAATAAAATTAAATACAGCTTCGCATTCGGAATGTTGACTGTGGCTTTTGACAAATGTACTACGAGTTAGACCAGAGATTACGAGTGGTACAAACGTTTAAAATAGCGTCGAGGTGACGCTGAAGACGACGACCGCCGTGGACGCCCTAGCACATCAGTTACTGACGGGGAGGTGGAAGAAGAAAAAAAATGGTTCTGGAAAATAGCCGAAACACCGTCAGAGAAGTTACTGATGATATTGACGTATTCTCTGACTGATGCCATACAATTTTTTCGAATGTTTTTGGCATGAAACGTGTAGCTGCTAAGTTTGTTCCGAAATTGTTAACATAAATTGTTAACATTTTCGGAATAAACTCGACGTCACGTAGACATCTTTCAGGAATTGCTGTATGAAGTCGACAACGATCCAAAACTTCTAAAGGTGACGAAACATGGATATACGGATAAGACGTCGAAACCAAGGCCCAGTCATCCCTATGGAAACTGTCTGAACAGAAAAAAAAATAAAAAAAATAAAAAAATTAAAAAAATAAACTGCCTGAACAGCCAAGACAAAAAAAAGAAAAAAATTCGACAAGTTCGGTTACATGCGAAAGTTCTTCTCACTGTCATCAGTTCCTGCTTAACGGCCGTCGCTCAGTAAGTAATACTGCTTGGAAGATATCCGTCATTTGCGTCAAGCAGTCCAAAGTTGTGACAAAACCGCTCGTGGAAAATGCATCACGATAATGCTACAGTTCGCACCTCGATGATTGGTCGTGATTTTTTTGGCTCAAATTAAAACCGTTATGTTGTCTCAGCCACCGCTTTTTCTAGGCATGGCTCTTGCGTGTTGTTTGTACTCCAAAGGCTGAAGAGACTCGTGAAAGGAAGTAGTTTTGCCACCATTGATGAGATAGAATAACTAGAGGAGTTAAACATCGTAACAAAAAGTGAGTTCTACAAGTGCTTCCAAGAATGGAAAAGGGCTGGATGAACTTTGTTGTATCTGCGGGGGATTACTTTGAATGGGAGAATGTTGACGTTGATGAATAAATAAATATTCTTTAAGAAAAACAATAATTACCGTTACATTTTGATCGCATCTCGTAAATAAAAATTATAAAAACTAAAAGAAATCAGCTAAATTTCTATTACGGGATATGACACACAAATCAGAAGGCTGTAAATTCAACTAAATACTTAGAGATTATAACTAAAAATAACCTAAATTGGAACGGCCAGATAGATAATATTGTGGGTAGAGCAAACCAAAGACTGCGATTCATTGGCAGAACACTTAGAAGGTGCAACGAGTCTAATAAAGAGACTGCTTACACCACGCTTGCCCGTCGTATTCTGGAGTATTGCTGTGCGGTGTGGGATCCGCATCAGGTGGGACTGACGGATGACATCGAAAAAGTACAAAGAAGGGCAGCTCGTTTCGTATTATCGCGAAATAGGAGAGATAGTGTCACAGACATGATACGTGAACTGGAGTGGCAATCATTACAACAAAGGCATTTTTCGTTGCGACGGGATCTTCTCATGAATTCAATCACCAGTTTTCTCCTTCGATTGCGAAAACATTTTGTAGGCACCCATCTACGTAGGCAGAAGTGATAATCATGACAAAATAAGAGAAATCAGGGATCGCACAGAAAAATTTAAGTGCTCGTTTTTCCCTCGTGCCGTTCGAGAGTGGAACGGTAGAGAGGCAGCGTGAAGGTGGTTCATTGAACTCTCTGCCAGGCACTTTATTGTGAATAGCAGAGTAATCACGTAGATGTAGATATAAATTTACCTTTCTTTCGTTTTTAATAGCCAATCCGAGTTTAATTAATGTATAGCCCTGGTATAACGCTTATAGGGAGTTTCATTTTTTGTCTCGCTCTAAGAGGTTCAAATGGCTCTGAGCACTATGGGACTTAACTGCTGAGGTCATCAGTCCCCAAGAACGTAGAACTACTTAAACCTAACTAACCTAAGGACGTCACACACATCCATGCCCGAGGCAGGATGCGAACCTGCGATCGTAGCGGTCGCGCGGTTCCAGAGGTGTTTAAGCTGAAACAATAAAAGTGAAATGCAATACGACTGTTTAAAACAACGAAGTATTTAACTAACGATACATGTAGTATTATATTTGTATTATTTGTTAGTAGGGAAATAGAAGTAAATAAACTGATCTCTGTCAGTGTTGATACTCCAAATTAACAATCTGTCAATGGTGTTAGGAAGAGAAGTTATCATACATGTCCATCCTAGTCTTTCGTTCACTAGAACACGCCTCGTCAAATACAAAAATTACTGGTTTCTGCACTCGTTAAAACTGTAACGTCTGTTCTGTTCGGTGGGTTCTGTTTCTCGCACGGTGCAGCAGTTCCGCAATTTCGTGTTTTCTTCCTTTTTCGGCAGGGAGCACAGCAATCAGTGCTGGCGACGCCTGAATAGCCGCAAAAATTGCCACCGCTGTCCGTCCAATGAACACGAAACAATGCGACTGCCACAGATTGGTTTACTGTGAGATGGTATCCGCTAAATGTATTTTTCATTTTGGAGAGTCACAGCCGGACTTCGTTAATTACAAACGGATAGCAAACTACAGTGCTTGTGTACGATCTACGCTGCCTTGCTTCACCTACAAGGAGCTCTTAGTATACGGGCGGTATTAAACATAAAAAGGATTGGCGTTTCAGGCCTGTGCACAATGTGTTGTACTTAATGGTTTTGTGTTGCTTTTTACCTGCTAAGCTCGAATATCATGATGTTGCCAGTTGCGACGCTTCTCTGCAGTTTAGACAGAAACTTAAAAAAAAAGAAAAATGCGACGACGCACTACAGGGTCGATTAAGCGTTAATCCACAATTCCAAAATCTTATAAAATAATCGTTAATTCTGTTTCTGGATTAAAACAAATGAACATCATGCAATTTTACTATTTTTTTAATTTTTCAATTTTTTTTTGGTGAGGATACGCTTTAGGAAAAATCCTCAGGACTTAAGAAATTTACATAACAGCGGAGAAGCATCTACATCTACATCTACGTGATTACTCTGCTATTCACAATAAAGTGCCTGGCAGAGGGTTCAATGAACCATCTTCATGCTGTCTCTCTACCGTTCCACTCTCGAACGGCACGCGGGAAAAACGAGCACTTAAATTTTTCTGTGCGAGCCCTGATTTCTCTTATTTTATCTTGATGGTCATTTCTCCCTACGTAGGTGGGTGCCAACAGAATGTTTTCGCAATCGAAGGAGAAAACCGGTGATTGAAATTTCATGAGAAGATCCCGTCGCAAAGAAAAACGCCTTTGTTTTAATGATTGACACTCCAATTCACGTATCATGTGTGTGACACTATCTCCCCTATTTCGCGATAATACAAAACGAGCTGCCCTTCTTTGTACTTTTTCGATGTCATCCGTCAGTCCCACCTGATGCGGATCCCACACTGCACAGCAATACTCCAGAATAGGGCGGACAAGCGTAGTGTAAGCAGTCTCTTTGGTAGACCCGTTGCACCTTCTAAGTGTTCTGCCAATGAATCGCAGTCTTTGGTTTGCTCCACCCTCAATATTATCTATGTGATCGTTCCAATTTAGGTTATTTGTAATTGTAAGCCCTTAGTATTTAGTTGAATTTACAGCCCTCAGATTTGTGTTACTTATCGCGCAATCGAAATTTAGCTGATTCCTTTTAGTATTCATGTGAATAACTTCACACGTTTCTTTATTCAGGCTCAACTGCCACTTTTCGCACCATACAGATATCTTATCTAAATCATTTTGCAAGTCGTTTTGATCATTTGATGACTTTACAAGACGGTAAATGACAGCACCATCTGCAAACAATCTAAGACGGCTACTCAGATTGTCTTCTGTGTCGTTAATATAGATCACGTACAATATAAAGCCTATAACACTTCCTTGGGGAACGCCGGATATTACTTCTGTTTTACTCGTTGACTTTCCGTCTATTACTACGAAGTGTGACATTCCCTGTCGATAGCACTTATTACTTCATGAGTATAAACAGCTAATTGTGTTTCACAAGAACGATATTTTCTTAATCTCTGCTGACTATATGTCAATAAATCGTTTTCTTCGAGGTGCTTCATAATGTTCGAATACAGCATATGTTCTAAAGCCCTACTGCAAATCGACGTTAGTGATATAGGCCAGTAATACAGCGGATTACTCCTACTTCCCTTTTTGGGCATTGGTGTGACTTGAGCAATTTTCCAGTCTTTTGGTACGGATCTTACTGTGAGCAAGTGGCTGTGTATAATTGCAAATATGGAGCTTTTTATTAGCATTCTCTGAGAGGAAACTGACTGGTATACAATCGGGACCGGAGGCCTTGCCTTTATTAAGTGATTTAAGCTGCTTTGTTACACCGAGGATATCTACTTCTATGTTTCTCATCTTGGCAGTTGTTCTTGATTGGAATTCAGGAAGCAGCTGAGATCCGAGACGTGCCACTTGAAGGGAAGTAAATAAAAGGACCTGACAGCTAACTGTCGATAAAGCTTAATTTTTGTGCCTAGGAATTTAGACAACTACGGATTCAATGAAACCTGGAACTGCTGTCTGCGCCCTCAACGGGTTACACGAGAAACTGCGAGTATCTGTGAGATTTATGATTCATACTGGCTGCATGTTTGGTTTTCGACCTTTCAACCGAATACCTGCAACAGGCACACTAACTGATCAAACGTATCCATAAAATACTGTGTGTTGCCGGGTTGAGCACAAGGTGCAGCGAAAGGCGTGTGGAAGGAGGCGGTGAGTATTGTATTGTCAGTAGTGAAGCAGTAACAACAGAATGGGTGTCAGGAGCGCTCAGCGACTTGGAACACGGACTAGTCATTAGCTATCTCTTGAGTAACAAATCTGTCAGGGACGACTTCTAAAGCTGTCCAAGTCGACTGTCCGTGACGTAACTGTGAAGCGGAAACGTGGAAGAAGAACCATAGCTAAATGACAACCAGGCAGATCTTTTGTCACGAACAGAGAACGTCGGACATCGATGAGGATGGCTGTAAAAACTTTAATGAAATCAGCTGAAGGATACGATGGTAAGTTTCAAAGTGCTACCAGCTATTGACAAGGGATTTCAGATCGATTCCGTATTTCTGGACTTCCGGAAGGCTTTTGACACTGTACCACACAAGCGGCTTGTAGTGAAATTGCGTGCTTATGGAATATCGTCTCAGTTATGTGACTGGATTTGTGATTTCCTGTTAGGGAGGTCACAGTTTGTAGTAACTGACGGAAAGTCATCGAGTAGAACAGAAGTGATTTCTGGCGTTCCCCAAGGTAGTGTTATAGACCCTTTGCTGTTCCTTATCTATGTAAACGATTTGGGAGACAATCTTAGCAGCCGTCTTCGGTTGTTTGCAGATGACGCTGTCGTTTATCGACTACTAAAGTCATCAGAAGATCAAAACGATACAGAAAAGATATCTGAATGGTGCGAAAAGTGGCAGTTGACCCTAAATAACGAGAAGTGTGAGGTCATCCACATGAGTGCTAAAAGGAACTCGTTGAACTTCGGTTACACGATAAATCAGTCTAATCTAAAACCCATAAATTCAACTAAAAACCTAGGTATTACAATTATAATTACGAACATCTTAAATTGGAAGGAACACATAGAAAATGTTGTGGGGATGACTAACCAAAGATTGCGTTTTATTGGCAGGACACTTAGAAAATGTAACAGACCTACTAAGGAGACTGCCTACAATACGCTTGTCCTTCCCCTTTTAGAATACCAGATAGCTTTGACGGGGTTCACCGAAGAAGTTCAAAGAATAGCAGCATGTTTTATATTATCGCGAAATAGGGAGAGAGTGTCGCTGACATGATACAGGATTTGGGGTGGACATCATTAAAATAAAGGCGTTTTCTTTGTGGCGGAATCTTCTTACGAAATTCCGATCACCAACTTTCTCCTCCGAATGCGAAAATATTTTGGTGGCATCGACCTACGTAGGGAGGAATGATCACCACGATAAAATAAGGGAAATCAGAGCTCGTACGGAAACATATAGGTGTTCATTCTTTCCGCGCGCTACACGAGATTGGAATAATAAAGAAATGTGAAGGTGGTTCGATGAACCCTCTGCCAGGCACTTGAATGCGATTTGCAGAGTACCCATATTGATAGATGTAGATGAAGCAGTTCAACTAACACAATCACTGTGTATAGGGAGTTAACAAGAATGGCATACAGTGGTCGGGCAGCTCCTCATCAGACACATTTCCTGGAGTCAGCGCTAAGCGACGCTGGAAGGAGGTGTAAAGCGCGCCATCACTGGGCTGTGGATGACTGGAAACGTGTGATTTGTAGTGATGAACCAAGCTATGTCCGAAAAAACTGGAACCGTACATGTACAAACTGAAGAGCCAAAGAAACTGGTACACCTCCCCCTCCTCCTCCCCCTCCCCCCCCCCCCCCCGGAGCACGCAGAAATGACACATTGTGAAGTGACATGGTCTCGACTAATGTCTGAAGTAGTTCTGGGGGAACTGACACCATGAATCCTGCAGGGCTGCCCATAAATCCGTAACAGTACGAGGGAGTGGAGATCTCTTCTGAACAGCGGTTGGCAAGGCATCCCAGATATGCTCAATAATATTCATGTCTAGGAAGTCTGGGGGCCAGCGGAAGTGTTTAAACTCAGAAGGGTGTTCCTGGAACCAGACTGTAGCTATTCCATGCGTGTGGCGTGTAGCATGTCCGTCGGAATGCACAATGGACATGAATGGATGCATGTGATCAGACAGGATGCTTACGTACGTATCACCTGTCAGAGACGTATCTAGACGTATCAGCGGTCTCCCATATCACTCCAACTGCACACGTCCCACACCATTACAGAGCCTCCACCAGCTTGAACAATCCCCTGTTGACATGCAGGTTCCATGGATTATGAGGTTGTCTCCATACCCGTACACGTCTATCCGCTCGATACACAATATGAAACGAGACTCGTCCGACAAAGCAACATGTTTGCAGCCATCAACAGTCCAATGTGGGTGTTGACAGGCCCGGGCGAGGCGTAAAGCTTTGTGTCTTGCAGTCATCAAGGTTACACGATTGGGCCTTCGACTCCAAAAGCCCATATCGATGATGTTTCGTTGGATGGTTCACACGTTCACACTTGTTGATGGCCCAGCATTGAAATCTTCTGTGACGTTCAACGATTCTCTTCAGTCGTTGTTGGTTCCCTTCTTGCAGGATCTTTTTCCGGCTGCAGCGATGTCAGAAACTTGATGTATTACCGAATTCCTGATATTCACGGCACACTCTTGAAATGGTCGTACGGGAAAATCCCCACTTCATCGCTATCTCGAAGATGCAGTGTCCCATCGCTCGTTCGCTGGCTGTAACACCACGTTCAAACCCACTTAAATCTTGATAACCTGCCATTGTAGCAACAGTAACTGATCTAACAACTGCTCCAGACACTTGTCTTATATAGGCATTTCCCACCGCAGCGCTGTATTCTGCCTGTTTACATACACCCCTGGAAATGGAAAAAAGAACACATTGACACCGGTGTGTCAGACCCACCATACTTGCTCCGGACACTGCGAGAGGGCTGTACAAGCAATGATCACACGCACGGCACAGCGGACACACCAGGAACCGCGGTGTTGGCCGTCGAATGGCGCTAGCTGCGCAGCATTTGTGCACCGCCACCGTCAGTGTCAGCCAGTTTGCCGTGGCATACGGAGCTCCATCGCAGTCTTTAACACTGGTAGCATGCCGCGACAGCGTGGACGTGAACCGTATGTGCAGTTGACGGACTTTGAGCGAGGGCGTATAGTGGGCATGCGGGAGGCCGGGTGGACGTACCGCCGAATTGCTCAACACGTGGGGCGTGAGGTCTCCACAGTACATCGATGTTGTCGCCAGTGGTCGGCGGAAGGTGCACGTGCCCGTCGACCTGGGACCGGACCGCAGCGACGCACGGATGCACGCCAAGACCGTAGGATCCTACGCAGTGCCGTAGGGGACCGCACCGCCACTTCCCGGCAAATTAGGGACACTGTTGCTCCTGGGGTATCGGTGAGGACCATTCGCAACCGTCTCCATGAAGCTGGGCTACGGTCCCGCACACCGTTAGGCCGTCTTCCGCTCACGCCCCAACATCGTGCAGCCCGCCTCCAGTGGTGTCGCGACAGGCGTGAATGGAGGGACGAATGGAGACGTGTCGTCTTCAGCGATGAGAGTCGCTTCTGCCTTGGTGCCAATGATGGTCGTATGCGTGTTTGGCGCCGTGCAGGTGGAGCGCCACAATCAGGACTGCATACGACCGAGGCACACAGGGCCAACACCCGGCATCATGGTGTGGGGAGCGATCTCCTACACTGGCCGTACACCACTGGTGATCGTCGAGGGGACACTGAATAGTGCACGGTACATCCAAACCGTCATCGAACCCATCGTTCTACCATTCCTAGACCGGCAAGGGAACTTGCTGTTCCAACAGGACAATGCACGTCCACATATATCCCGTGCCACCCAACGTGCTCTAGAAGGTGTAAGTCAACTACCCTGGCCAGCAAGATCTCCGGATCTGTCCCCCATTGAGCATGTTTTGGACTGGATGAAGCGTCGTCTCACGCGGTCTGCACGTCCAGCACGAACGCTGGTCCAACTGAGGCGCCAGGTGGAAATGGCATGGCAAGCCGTTCCACAGGACTACATCCAGCATCTCTACGATCGTCTCCATGGGAGAATAGCAGCCTGCATTGCTGCGAAAGGTGGATATACACTGTACTAGTGCCGACATTGTGCATGCTCTGTTGCCTGTGTCTATGTGCCTGTGGTTCTGTCAGTGTGATCATGTGATGTATCTGACCCCAGGAATGTGTCAATAAAGTTTCCCCTTCCTGGGACAATGAATTCACGGTGTTCTTATTTCAATTTCCAGGAGTGTATTTTTGTATTTGAATACTCATGCTTATACCAGTTTCTTTGGCGCTTGAGTGTATAGCTGATTCTCTTAGATAGGGAATGAATCCACAAGCGTCAGTGAGAATGCACATTTACATTCGACCTCCAGCGAGAATCTAAAATTAGTGAGCATGGAGGACATGAACGGCGACAGCGGATAGGTAGTTCTAAGTGGAAATGTGAATCAGCCAGGGAGCGTACCGAGGCACTCCGTACATTTGCGATAAACACTGAGTCCGGTTGGCGCAGTGGTTAACGTAACTGCCTAGCAAGCAGGCGTTTCTAGGTTCGAATCCCCTTCTGGCACACATTTTCACTCGTCTCCGCTGATTCCGCATGAAGTCCCGATGCAGCTGGTATCATTAGTTCGTTTCCTTTTCTTTCACCCCCTCCCCCCTTCACATGCAATTTACGTAACAGTGTTATATGCCCTTCTTTCGTGGTATAGTTTTGATGAATCTTACGATGCTAGATGCCTTGTTAACACTTTATGCATCTTATGACATGAAACCACCCCATTTTTTATTGTTTTATCTGGTCGGACACCATCACATTTTGTGACTTGTATATTTCGTATACTCATACGTGTTTTCTTTAATTTATATATCATGAACTAAAAGAGCGACAGTTTTCATTAATAGTTCTTATTTTCATTAGTTGGGCGTCTTCTCCATTTTATGTCCTCATACAAACAGCTATAAGCTTACAATTGATTTTATCCTCTATATTTGCTTAGTTTTTTAGGAGTATTATTTTAGCTTCTATTCTGTATATGGAAATACATTTTCATTTTTATTGCTGTTTATGACCTATTCTAGTTGTGCAGGTGTATCTACCTCATACCACTAAATTACGTTTGTAATTTTGCTGTATGCGCCATCTTGTTCAAGTTTTGTGGATATTTATTTGCGTCATGTCATTAACCACGTATTTTTAACTATGTTGTTTATTGTGGTATGTATTGGTTTCCATTGTTTTAGTCTTGCAAGTACGTGCATGATTAATCTGTTAGGGCCTTAACTGCATAGAGGTGCTCATTTCTCTTGTCGCGTTACACGTTACATTGTTTGTACAGTCGTTGAGTTTCACTATGTACTGACAAAGAGTACAACATGATGATTACACGCCAATATATGTATTTTACAATACACTTACAAAGATTGCATATAGACAGCTTTTAAACAGTAGAATAATTATGTATTACATATTTTAATTCTAGGTACGATTTTGCTTTTGATGTCATGCTGTTCGTAATGTAGCTTCTCTTATATTATTTTTATGGCCTGATGATAAAGTGTATCCTCGAAACCGGTTGCCAATAAATTGATAACGAAATTACAGCTGATGGCCGAGTTGAAATTTGTAATATTCCTATAGGCTGTGGTCCTTTCCTCCTACTTAACAAGGATGGACATGCCGAAAAGCTTACGGTCTTCCGTAGCCTCCTTTCTTCATCTCTACTTTGCAGTACTTCTCTGTACTTTATTTGTCGGTTTAATTTTTAACATTCTTCAAAATCACTACATTTGAAACATTCCAGTTTCTTCTTCTCCTGGTTTGTTATGGTCCACGTTTCACTTCTACACATTGCTGTGCTCTTTTTCCTCAGTTCCATAACAATATTTGATACCAAGTTTTTCATTGAAGAAATGTTTCCTCGTCAGTACTTGCCGAACAACTTCTGATAACTTCCTTGCTTCGGGCATTCTGCATAACCTTGCTTCTTAGAAACGAGAATTCCGTAATTTCTTCTATTAGTTCACCATTCCCAATTTTGAACTTAAGCTTCCTAGTACTTTGCATGGCCGCCGTTTGTGCGTTGTTGAGTGTTAAGCTACATTTTGATCCAAGCTGTCCATTCCTTCCTAAGTCTTCTCTACTTGCGTCCAGAAGGCCCACGTAGTGTCATCTCGACAACCTAGCACTGGAATGTGTTCGCCATGCACTTTTCTGAAATTTTCTTTTTCTTCCTTCATTGCTTCTTCGACGCAGAAGTTGAAGGCCAGTGCTGACATGATGCAACCATACCTCACAATCTTTTTAATGCGAACCTCTCTCTCGTGACCTTTCATTTTTGTCACTCCCAGTTGAATTTAGTAGATGTTGTAAATTATTCCTCTGTCCTATAGTTTAATCATTTCACTACCATTGGGACGCATGTGTCCCTCGAAAAGTTATTAGAGAACCAGTAGGAATTTGTGGCATTCTATTGCTATGTATCAATGTCCCACTGGTAAAGGGAAACCCGTTACTGCTTTGCAGAAATGTTATAATTACGGTACACATTGCACCTGCAAACTGCGCGCTCTTCAAGTTTCATTGTCAACCCTCTGCTCGCTAGAAGCTCGTATTGTCGAACCAAATAACTTTGCGCTTGCATATAGGCATCCCAACGGACAGATTTACAAAGCGGCTGCTGAAGTGCCTTCCCGAACAATTGGTGTCGACGAATTACACACACGTATTGACGTCTGCCACGTCATAAACGGTGTCCTTAATGTAATGTGAGCTGCTAACTTGGAGAGATGCTCTATCCACTAATGTGTGTCTGTTTTCTATATCTCTTAAAGTACCCCCGAGGTACTTATGAAAAACACCGTATGTGCCATCCCTCTCCATGTTGGGAAACTAAACGGCAGGAAATATTTTTGTCATACTGTTACTTCTGACTACGACTTTAATTAAGGTATCCTACACTCTGAAAAAAAAGGAAAGTTAGTTGAACGGCTAAGCCGAGTCTTCCAAGGATTGTGAAGACCTTATTCCACTTTCCATCGTCTAACGCATGCTCTGTGTCCACAAATGCTTCGGAAGGTATCCTTATCTTTTTCTTCAATTTGCCTTTTATTACTAAGTGCAATGTCAGTTGCGTTTCTCTCTTACTTTTTCTACCGTGAAACCAAGCTGATATATCTCCAATACGTCTTCTGTTTATCCTTTCTATTCTTTCGTATATTCTTCTCGTCAGCAGTTTACAATCATGGCCTGTATGACTAAGCGTATGGTAGTTTTCAGATTTATTCGCAGGTGCCTTCTTTGGTAATGTGATGATAGTGCTATTCCGGAAATTTCACCGTTGATCATGTATTTCATAGATTTCCGACTGCAACGAAAATAAGCTTCTACGTGTGACATCTCCCACGGAATGTAGTCAACTTCGAGAGTATACCACTGACGCTCCTTCTCTGAGCTCAGACTATTTAGCTCTGTGGAATTCAGCACTCATTATTGAACTCCTACACCTTCAACATCAATTTCCGTCTACCACAACTCTTTAGGATAGTTTCTCTCCATCGTACAGGTACCTACTCCTGCTATATACCTGCCCTTATTTCTTTTAATAGAGGTTTCTCATCTGCATTACATTTTACCTCCGCGAAATTACGTTTAATCTTCCTGCACATCGTATCAATTTTTCCTAAAGTGATATCTTTTTCTACAAACGCACACTAGAGTTATTGTGATGTGGGTGAAGCAGGGGGAACTTTTATTATATCAAAATAAGGCTTCTTCCAACGCCATTTACAGATGGTGCCTGTGAAGACTTTTATAATGCTCTGTGTTAGTAGTTATTTCATTGCATAACAGTATTTAATAATAAAACAGTAGATAACTTTAACATAGTTATAACGAATACCTTTACCGTGGTGGGGAGTTATCGCCATATGCAGATGCGGTATAAATATTCGGAAAAAAACTATTTCGTCGAAAGCTAAGAAAATAGTTGAGAATACATGAACGGTGACATAAATGAACACAACTGTACTTAAAAATTAAGTCATTTTGAAGATAAAACCCCTTCAGCTTTAATTACTTCGTTTAAAAGCACGATCGGTGTGGAAGCATTTTAGCTGCATCATCAGGTGCCATAAAATCATGTTATGGTGAGAAGAGAGAATGGGATCAGAACAGGACTTGATTTTACGGCACCTGATGCTTGCAGCTAAAATGCTGCGAAACCGCTCGTGTTTAAAAATAAAGTACTTACTGCTGAAGTGGTTTTATCATCAAAACATTATATTCAAGCTGTGGCTGCCCTGACTACAAAGCCCTCTGCTTAGAAAATAAGCACGTTTCATCGTAAAATAAGATAAATTGATGTTTATTTTCATAGCCTTAAACTATGATATTGGTACAAGGTGCTAAAAGACGTTACGAAGGTAGGAACGGAGCCAGGTGCAATTTTCTCCACATTTTAAATTAATGGAACATTTTTTCTAATTGGCACACAACAGACTCTACTTAACCATGACTTAACACCAAGCTTCTCTCCTCCCTCCTCACCTTTTTGCCCTCTCTAGTTCCCACACTTCCAGTACCACACAGGTTAAGCGAACTCATATTTTGGTAAAACTGGATTCGTCGTTTCATGCTGAGGTCGTTTTGTGAACATTCATACTACATATGCCGATGAAAATCATATATTGAAACTGATAATGGTGATGACTGAAACAATGTTTGTTATTACAGTGGAAAATATGAAATGATCATTGTTTCCTAGCAACATACAAAATAGGTTACACACAAGAGTTTATAACTAAAGGCTACATAGATAACACATTTTATTACCCTTCGACTCTAAAGGGAGATTCAAGATGTTTCGTACAAATTGAAGGAGCTGACAGAGTGAAATACAACAACTTTGAAATGGGCGCCATGGTCCCTGGAGTAATCGTGACGAACTCAAACGATGCCTAGTGAACTTGGTAAAGTGCACCAGAAATTTCTGCCAAGTTTCTACATATATATTGAATGCCGTGGTCGCCATCTTCAACACTTTCCATAATGTACAAATTCTTGAGTAAAAAGACGTTGTCTTTGCTAACCTTATGACGCGTGTCCACTGATTGTCCTTTTTGTTCCTCACATTCCAAACATTTCCCTGGCTTAGGACAACTTTCAAGACCAAAAGTTCCTAATACAGAGCTGTCATATTACAACTCCTGTATCAGCTCTTGCAATTTTTGCCCAACCTTTTGAATGTGCTCTAGCCGCAGACGATGGCAGGCAACACCCGAAACTGATCCGGTAAAAATCTTAGTAAAATGAAGCCAGTATAAGCAGCTTTTTGCCGACACTTACGTGTCAAAAATTACCGTCTTCACATATCATATACACTACTGGCCATGAAAATTGCTACACCACAAGATGACGTGCTACAGACGCGAAATTTAACCGACAGGAAGAAGATGCTGTGATATGCAAATGATTAGCTTTTCAGAGCATTCACACAAGGTTGGCGCCGGTGGAGACACCTACAACGTGCAGAAGTGAAGTTTCTAACCGATTTCTCATGCACAAACAGCAGTTGACTGGCCTTGCCTGGTGAAACGTGTTGTGATGCCTCGTGTAAGGAGGAGAAATGCGTACCATCACGTTTCCGACTTTGATAAAGGTCGGATTGTAGCCTATCGCAATTGCGGTTTATCGTATCGCGACATTGCTGCTCGCGTTGGTCGAGATCCAATGACTGTAAGCAGGATATGGAATCAATGGGTTGAGGAGGGTAATACGGAACGCCGTGCTGGATCCCAACGGCCTCGTATCACTAGCAGTCGAGATGACAGGCATCTCATCCGCACGGCTGTAACGGATCGTGCAGCCACCTCTCGATCCCTGAGTCAACAGATGGGAACGTTTGCAAGACAACAACCATCTGCACGAACAGTTCGACGACGTTTGCAGCAGCATGGACTATCAGCTAGGAGACCATGGCTGCGATTACCCTTGACGCTGCGTCACAGACAGGAGCGCCTGCGATGGTGTACTCAACGACGAACCTGGGTGCACGAATGGCAAAACGTCATTTTTTCGGATGAATCCAGGTTCTGTTTATAGCATCATAATGGTCGCATCCGTGTTTGGCGACCTCGCGGTGAACCCACATTGGAAACGTGTATTCGTCATCGCCATACTAGCGTATCCCCCGGCGTGATGGTATGGGGTGCCATTGGTTACACGTCTCGGTCACCTCTTGTTCGCAATGACGGCACTTTGAACAGTGGACGTTACATTTCAGATGTGTTACGACCCGTGGCTCTACCCTTCATTAGATCAATGTGAACCCCTACATTTCAGCAGGATAATGCACTACCGCACGTTGCAGGTCCTGTACGGGCCTTTCTGGATACAGAAAATGTTTGACTGCTGCCTTGGCCAGCACATTCTCCAGATCTCTCACCAACTGAAAACGTCTGGTCAATGGTGGCCGAGCAACTGGCTCGTCACAATACACCAGTCACTACTCTTGATGAAGTGTGGTATCGTGTTGAAGCTGCATGGGCAGCTGTACCTGTGCACACTATCCAAGCTCTATTTGACTCAATGCCAAGGCGTTTCAAGGGCATTATTACGGCCAGAGGTGGTTGTTCTGGGTACTGATTTCTCAGGATCTATGCACCGAAATTGCGTGAAAATGTAATCACATGTCAGTTCTAGTATAATATATTTGTCCAACGAATACCCGTTTGTCTTCTGCATTTCTTCTTGGTGTAGCAATTTTAATGGCCAGTAGTGTACGTCGCAAGTGGCTACTAGATCGACGACACAAGTGACAGAAAAAGAAGCAAAACTAGTGTTCTGCAACAAGTCCAACGTAGACGGGTGACGTGGTTTGCAAGACAGACCGTAAGGACAAAGTTACAAAGCTGTGCGTCATAACAGCTTCTGGTGGTTTTAATGGCCAGTAGTGTATATTACTTCTCAACAGTGTTTGCTGTCGGTACGGCACCTCCCGTATAACTTGTCAAAAATTATTGATTGAGACATCATTTTCAAGATTTCGCTCACCACTAATGCCGAAAATTACACAAATAGTTTAAACTCATTGTTTTCGTCAAAAAAAATTATTTTGAAAACATTTTTATAAAAACAATCTTATAGTTGCCATCTATTATCTATTTAACTAACATTCACGATAGCTGTTGCAGGTGTTTGGACTCTTTTCGCATGCGTAGTCTGTCACGCGATTTCGGTCAGAGAAGGCACCATCTGTTGACAATCTAATATTACTGTTATGGACAACAGCGGTGGGAGTTCACGCTCTTCAAGCAAGATGTGTGCACCGCGCGAATAAACTGAATTATATCAACGTTCATCATCACAGGAAAGTATCGTCTCCTAAAACTGCACACAGCTAGGATTGGAGGATGTTTTTAAATATCATGGCAAATATTAACAGCAAGACAACTTACGAAAAGCTAAACGAAGAACAGATGATAATAGCTGCGTAAGCCTTACATTAAGAAATAAGATTTTCAGTTGTTACTTCAATGACGGACTGGAAGGCTTTGGTACAACAAAAGTTTGTGTCACATTTTACAAGGAGAAAAAAGGTTGTTTTAACAGTTGCATATGCAGGCATTATTTCCAGTCTCCTACCAAGGGACGCACATCACATTTGGTTTTCAAACAATATGTACCCACATTGAACACACATTGGTCTCATCGATCCACACTCACACCGAGTATGCACAACTTCCCTGCGACTCTGAATTCATCATTTGGGACGAGATTTCAAAGGTTCCCAAGGAACCGCTAATCATTGTCGATCGATTTCCAAGGGACATCATGAATAATAATCTCCCTTATGGAGGCAAAATATTTCTGTTTTGTGGAAATTTCCGTCATGTATTACACATCCAAATACTTCATTTAAAAGTCTTAGGGACTGGTGTACCGGCGCGCGATTAGCCGAGCGGTCTCAGGCGTTGCAGTCATGGACTGTGCGGCTGATCGCGGCGGAGGTTCGAGTCCTCCCTCGGGCATGGGTGTGTGTGTTTGTGGTTGGGATAAGTTAGGTTAAGTAGTGTGTAAGGTTAGGGACTGATGACCTTAGCAGTTAAGTCCCATAAGATTTCACACACATTTGAACATTTTTGACTGGTGTGCCGTATGAGCAGTAGCATTGTCTCGTTGGAAAAATAATTGCTCTTATTTTCATTCTGCAGGGCATAAATGAATAAATTATATGGGAACAACAGACATCGGAAGTGACGGTAGTATCGAAAAAGATCGGCCCCACAATAGGCGCTCGCATTATGGCGACCTACATTCCGATTTTCTCTCCGTGCAATGGTGTTTTCCTTGAGGCATGTGGATTTTCTGATGACCAAGCTCGCGAATATTGAGAGATAATGTAGCCAAGTAGGTGAAACCAAGCCTCATCAGCGAAAAAGTGTTCGATCTGAAACACCAACTCCACGTCGGTTAACAAATCACTGAAACCATTCACAGTACGCTATTCGTTTCGCATAGTCCATACACGGTAATTGTTGCACAGCAGTAATTTTATACGGGTAAACACCCAGTTCTTTAGTTACGGCCTTACGTGCTGTTGCGCGAGAGACTTTAGCCTCTTGCGTTAATTTTCTCACCGATTTTGTTGGACTCCGTAACATGACGTCTGAACTGTCGTCAAGCTTCCGTTCTGTTAAAACTGTGGGTCTACCAGTTCGCGGTGCATTATGAACTGAACCTGTTGTCTGGAATTTGCGAATTAAATCACATGCAGTGTCACGATGTGAACACCTCGAAGCAGAAAAACCGCTTCACATGCCGTGAAGCTTCCTCTGGCGCGGGCCGGTCGGTGTGGCCGAGCGGTTCTAGACGCTTCAGTCTGGTACCGCGCGACCGCTACGGTCGCAGGTTCGAATCCTGCGTCGGGCATGGATGTGTGTGATGTCCTTAGGTTAGTTAGGTTTAAGTAGTTCTAAGTTCTAGGGGACTGATGACCTCAGATGTTAAGTCCCGTAGTGCTCAGAGCCATTTGAACCTCTGGCGCGGAAAACCTGTTCCACTAAAAACGCTCTCTCCGCAATAGCAAGCGTTCTCACTAGACTCAGTTTACACAAGAACTAGACAATAACACAGCTAAGAGCTGCAACCCAAACGGAACACTACGTCCCCCGTCATACCACAGAACACGTGTGGGAGACACCTGTATGTGCTGCCAACCTTACACGCGCCTCGCAAGGCGAGACACGCGTGGATCGCCGCTGCGGAGAGACTTCTCGGGTGCACGATATTTTGAATAGTAGTAACAAATACGAGGGTAATACCAAAAGTAAGGTCTCCTATTTTTTTATAAGTACATAACTCTGTGTGGTAGTTGGTCAGACTGTTATGAAGAGTGTTTCACGCGCTGTGTGTAAACATGTGCACGCCGCGCTCTGAGGCGCTCTTTATTGGCAGCCGTTGAGAATGGAGCTCCCGTTGGATGTTACCGCCAAGTGCGAATTGCGCGCAGTTATTCGGTTTTTGAACGCAAAGGGCACTGCGCTGATTGAAATCCATCGCCAATTGAGGGCAGTGTATGGCGAGTCGTCCATGTATGTCAAAAATGTTCGTAAGTGGTGTAGAGAGTTTGCAGGTGGTCGGACCGAAATTCACAAGTCAGTTTCTGAGGAGACAGTGTTGAAGGTTGAGCAACGCATGCGTGAAGATCGGCGGGTCACCCTGGATCATGTTTGACAGGTACTGTGAGACTCTGAAAAAATTCAAACGGGCAATTCAGAACCGGGCAAGAGGAATATTGAGCAAGGGCTTACACATTCTCCATGACAACCCTCGCCCACACATCGCTCGGCAAACCGTTGATCTCCTGCAATAGTTTCAGTAGAACATAATCACCTGCCTACCCTATAGTCCTGACTTGGCGCCCAGTGATTATCACCTGTTCCCTAAGTTAAAAGAACATTTGGCCGGAAGCGATTCAGCTCCGACGACGAGGTGAAAGAAGAGGTTCATAGCTTTCTGAACAGCATGGCGGCAAGCTGGTATGACGTGGGCATACAAAAACTGCCACAGCTTCTACAAAAATGCATCGACAGTGATGGTGATTATGTTGAAAGATAGCTAAATGGATGGTGATTATGTCGAAAAATAGCTAAATGTTCAAGCTGTAAACTGATGTAAACCAATGTAGAAATAAACAGGTCTATGTACCTATAAAAAAATAGGAGACCTTACTTTTGGGATTACCCTCGTATTAGTCTCATTATGAAACATCGATATCATTACATACAATACGATTAACTGTAAACAAAATACAAAGCAGACACTGCCTTTGTCAGATTAATTTTATTTTTAAAAAAATTTCTTTATTTTACAAAACTTCTTTGCGGACAATGTTAGGATCGTTTACCTTTTTGCTGTGGGTGTCTGTAGCACAAACACAAATACCTCTGAACGTGCAAACTCGTGAAAGAGCCACGTACATTCATGAAAAAAAAAAGTTTCCGATAAATACAATTCTTCCCTTTGGAGCTTCTGACTTTGTGTTTATTAATGGTCACAGCGTAAGCTACTTTTATCGGAAATTGTTCCATAGCATTTGGAAAGGCCTGACGGGATCAGAAGGTGTGAGGTTAATGTGGAGTATGAGTGCAGTTGTATCAGAGTCAATGAATTTATGAGTGATGACACACTCACCTAAGTGAGTTACCAGTAATCATGAACGACTTATTAATTGCTGATTAAAGATTTGTATTTAACATATTAAGAGAATTTTTCTTTAAAAATAATGGATGAGCTGGTAACCGGACGAATTTAAAGAATTCGACAGAGTACAACTGGACGTTGTTTATTTCTTCAAGTTGGAACTGAGGCAACCATTGCATCTCCAGGTAATAATCTGGAAATGGCGTATTCACTAGATGATGCGTAATCGTCATTTTTTGGACATAGAGTCGCCATTGAATTGTGAAACATTCATTTTTGTGACACTGAACATGGAGGAAACAAAAGTATAGTAATTACAAAAACAATGTGTAGAAACTTTGATCAGTTTATTGAAGTGCAGGGTGTACTTAAAGTCCAGGAACACTTTCAATTATTTATTGCACAAGAACTAAACATTGTACAGACGTCATAAATGTTGGATTTTTTTCACAAGCTTTAGATATGCGAACCATGAGTGACCCGGCATACGTCAATACGGTAATCGAATTCTTGCCATACCCGTCCCAGCATGGGATCGTCGCTTCCCGTATTCTCTCTTTACATCACGTGGTAGAGGCGGTTCATACACCAAACCTTCAATGTGCCCCCACAGAAAAAGCCGCACGGGGTGAGATTTGGTGATCGGGAAGGCCATTTCATGAAACAGCTGCCCCCTTCTGTAGCAAGGCCGATCCATCGATGCAGCAGCGACTAGCGCTGACTATCTGCAAATTACCAAACTTCCAGAGTTTCTCTTCAAAATGACATATGTATGATATCTGTACAATGTTTGGTTCTTGTGCAATAAATAATTTAAAGTGTTCCCGGACTTTATGTACACCCTGTAATCTGATTGACTTTCTAAATCACCGTTACTCACTTTCCGGAACCATTATGCCAAAACGGAATACCATTCGTCATCATGTTTGGAGTCAATTTATTAATTTAGACATTAGACAACAACGGTGATCGTTTAACTACAGTTTCGACAATAGGTGTTCTATTTACTTGTTTACCGATGTGTAATACATGACGAAAATTTCCACTAAACAGAAATATTTTGCCTCCATAAGGGAGATTATTATTTATGATGTACCCGTGGTCTAGGAGTAGCGTCTTTGATTCATAAGCAAAACGTCTTCGGTCCCTGCCTAAATTTTGATAAATAATCAACATTGGCGGCCGAAGACTTCCGGCATAAGAAGTCAGCCTCATTCTGCCAACGACCTTGTCAAAGAGGGCGGAGGAGCGGATAGAGGTTCAGGGCACTCTCTTGTCCTAGGGGTGGGAAATTGCACCTAAAGGCGGAAGAATCAGCAATGATCAACGACATGAGGATGCAGAAGGCAATGGAAGCCACTGCATTAAAGACACGTAATGTGTATCCACAGGACATGTGGCCTGTAATTAAAGAAGTGTCGTGATGATCTCTCCATTGGCAAAAGATTCCGGAATAGTCCCCCATTCGGATCTCCGGGAGGGGACTGCCAAGGGGGAGGTTACCATGAGAAAAAGATTGAATAATCAACAAAAGGATAACGTTCTACTAGTCGGGGCGTGGAATGTCAGAAGCTTGAACGTGGTAGGGAAACTAGAAAATCTGAAAAGGGAAATTCAAAGGCTCAATCTAGTTATAGTAGGGGTCAGTGAAGTGAAGTGGAAGGAAGACAAGGATTTCTGGTCAGATGAGTATCGGGTAATATCAACAGCAGCAGAAAATGGTATAACAGGTGTAGGATTCGTTATGAATAGGAAGGTAGGGCAGAGGGTGTGTTACTGTGAACAGTTCAGTGACCGAGTTGTTCTAATCAGAATCGACAGCAGACCAACACCGACAACGATAGTTCAGGTATACATTCCGACGTCGCAAGCTGAAGATGAACAGATAGAGAAAGTGTATATTGAAAGGGTAATGCAGTATGTAAAGGGGGACGAAAATCTAATAGTCATGGGCGACTGGAATGCAGTTGTAGGGGAAGGAGTAGAAGAAAAGGTTACAGCAGAATATGGGCTTGGGACAAGGAATGAAAGAGGAGAAAGACTAATTGAGTTCTGTAACAAGTTTCAGCTAGTAATAGCGAATACCCTGTTCAAGAATCACAAGAGGAGGAGGTATACTTGGAAAAGGCCGGGAGATACGGGAAGATTTCAATTAGATTACATCATGATCAGACATGGATTCCGAAATCAGTTACTGGACTGTAAGGCGTACCCAGGAGCAGGTATAAACTCAGATCACAATATAGTAGTGATGAAGAGTAGGCTGAAGTTCAAGACATTAGTCAGGAAGAATCAATAAGCAAAGAAGTGGGATACGGAAGTACTAAGCAATGACGAGATACGTTTGAAGTTCTCTAGCGCTACAGATACAGCAATAAGGAATAGCGCAGTAGGCAGTACAGTTGAAGAGGAATGGACATCTCTAAAAGGGGCCATCACAGAAGTTGGGAAGGTAGTTGCGAAGAAACCATGGATAACAGAAGAAATACTTCAGTTGATTGATGAAAGGAGGAAGTACAAACATGTTCCGGGAAAATCAGGGATACAGAAATACAAGTCGCTGAGGAATGAAATAAATAGGAAATGCAGGGAAGCTAAGACGAAATGGCTGCAGGAAAAATGTGAAGAAATCGAAAAAGATATGATTGTCGGAAGGACAGACTCAGCATACAGGAAAGTCAGAACAACCTTTGGTGACATTAAAAGCAACGTTGGTAACATTAAGAGTGCAACGGGAATTCCACTGTTAAATGCAGAGGAGAGAGCAGATAGGTGGAAAGAATACATTGAAAGCCTCTGTGAGGGTGAAGATTTGTCTGATGTGATAGAAGAAGAAACAGGAGTCGATTTAGAAGAGATAGAGGATCCAGTATTAGAATCGGAATTTAAAAGAGCTTTGGAGGACTTACGGTCAAATAGGGCAGAAGGGATAGATAACATTCATCAGAATTTCTAAAATCATTGGGTTCAAAAATGGTTCAAATGGCTCTGAGCACTATGGAACTTAACATCTATGGTCATCGGTCCCCTAGAACTTAGAACTACTTAAACCTAACTAACCTAAGGACATCACACAACACCCAGTCATCACGAGGCAGAGAAAATCCCTGACCCCGCCGGGAATCGAACCCGGGAACCCGGGCGTGGGAAGCGAGAACGCTACTGCACGACCACGAAAATCATTGGGGGAAGTGGCAACAAAACGACTATTCACGTTGGTGTGTAGAATATATGAGTCTGGCGACATACCATCTGAGTTTCGGAAAAGCATCATCCACACAATTCCGAAGACGGCAAGAGCTGACAACTGCGAAAATTATCGCACAATCAGCTTAACAGCTCATGCATCGAAGCTGCTTACAAGAATAATATACAGAAGAATGGAAAAGAAAATTGAGAATGCGCTAGGTGACGGTCAGTTTGGCTTTAGCAAAAGTAAAGGGACGAGAGAGGCAATTCTGACGTTACGGCGAATAATGGAAGCAAGGCTGAAGTAAAATCAAGAGGCTTTCATAGGATTTGTCGACCTGGAAAAAGCGTTCGACAATATAAAATGGTGCAAGCTATTCGAGATTCTGAAAAAAGTAGGGGTAAGCTATAGGGAGAGACGGGCCATATACAATATGTACAACAACCAAGAGGGAATAATAAGAGTGGACGATCAAGAAGTGCTCGTATTAAGAAGGGTGCAAGACAAGGCTGTAGCCTTTCGCCCCTACTCTTCAATCTGTACATCGAGGAAGCAATGATGGAAATAAAAGAAAGGTTCAGGAGTGGAATTAAAATACAAGGTGAAAGGATATCAATGATACGATTCGCTGATAACATTGCTATCCTGAGTGAAAGTGAAGAAGAATTAAATGATCTGCTGAACGGAATGAAGAGCCTAATGAGTACACAGTATGGTTTGAGAGTAAATCGGAGGAAAACGAAGGTAATGAGAAGTAGTAGAAATGAGAACAGCGAGAAACTTAACATCAGGATTGGTGGTCACGAAGTCAGTGAAGTTAAGGAATTCTGCTACCTAGGCAGTATAATAACCAATGACGGACGGAGCAAGGAGGACATCAAAAGCAGACTCGCTATGGCAAAAAAGGCATTTCTGGCCAAGAGAAGTCTACTAATATCAAATACCGGCCTTAATTTGAGGAAGAAAATTCTGAGGATATACGTCTGGAGTACAGCATTGTATGGTAGTGAAACATGGACTGTGGGAAAACCGGAACAGAAGAGAATCGAAGCATTTGAGATGTGGTGCTATAGACGAATGTTGAAAATTAGGTGGACTGATAAGGTAAGGAATGAGGAGGTTCTATGCAGAAACGGAGAGGAAAGGAATATGTGGAAAACACTGATAAGGAGAAGGGACAGGATGATAGGACATCTGCTAAGACATGAGGGAATGACTTCCATGATACTAGAGGGAGCTGTAGAAGGCAAAAACTGTAGAGGAAGACAGAGATTGGAATACGTCAAGCAAATAACTGAGGACGTAGGTTGCAAGTGCTACTCTGAGATGAAGAGGTTAGCACAGGAAAGGAATTCGTGGCGGGCCGCATCAAACCAGTCAGTAGACTGATGACCCAAATAAAAAAAAAAAAAAAAAAAATTTGGAGATAGAGTAATAACGAAAGACCTCTGGCCCCTTACTCACTGAATCTGCTTCCGCCCGACTATCTTCTTTGGGGTGCGGATAAAATATTTGTGTAACAAAATAACCTGAAGACAATAGATGAAGACAACGATAATTGTTCAAATGGCTCTAAGAACTATGAGACTTAATATCTGAGGTCATCAGTTCCGTAGACTTAGAACTACTTAAACCTAACTAACCTAAGGACATCACAGACATGCCCTAGGCAGGGGTCGAACCTGCGACCGTAGCAGCAGCGCGGTTCCGGGCTGAAGCGCCTAGAATCGCTCGGCCACAGCGGCCGGCTCAGTTGTTTAGCTGAGTTCGTTTACACGTGAAACATTGGTAAAGGTGTTCGCAAATAAACGTAAACGCGTTGAACTGTGCCTTCAAGAAAGAGGAAAGCATTTCCCGCACCTTCTTTGATGTTTCGTGATTGAGTGTAATTAATTGTAATTAATATAATTAAATAATTTCATTGTTTTAATTGTAATAATGTTGAATCCTGTCTCCCAACGTAACTGCAGCAACCAGCAGTGAATCACGGCCCGCTAGCTTATACAGCGATATGGATGCGTTGCCAACCTTACGCATCCTGCACGGCGAGACACGCGGCGCTGGCCCCTGTGGAGAGACTTTGCGAATGCACTGCATAGCACCTTTATTGATAAATACTTGCATTTTCTTATTTCTGCATTACTATATTATCTGTCGGTGACTGATGAGAATTGAGTGCTATTATTCGCAGGAGTTACCGGCACTACTGGCCATTAAAATTGCTACATCAAAAAGAAATGCAGATGATGAACGGGTATTCATTGGACAAATATTATACTAGAACACACATGTGATTACATTTTCACGCAATTTGGGTGCATGGATCCAGAGAAATCAGTACCCGGAACAACCACCTCTGGCCGTAATAACGGAGCTTGGATGGCGTGTACAGGTACAGCTGCCCATGCAGCTTCAACACGATACCACAGTTCATCGAGAGTAGTGACTGGCGTATTGGGACAAGCCATTTGCTCGGCCAATATTGACCAGACGTTTTCAGTTGGTGAGAGATCTGGAGAATGTGCTGGCCAAGGCAGCAGTCGAACATTTTCTGTATCCAGAAAAGCCCTTACACGACCTGCAAGATGCGGTCGTGCATTATCCTGCTGAAATGTAGGGTTTCGTAGGGATCAAATGAAGGGTAGAGCCACGGATCATAACACATCTGAAATGTAACGTCCACTGTTCAAAGTGCCGACAATGCGAACAAGAGGTGACTGAGACGTTAACCAATGGCACGCCGGGTGATACGTCAGTATGGCGATAACGAATACACGCTTCCAAGGTGCGTTCACCGCGATGTCGCCAAACGCGGTTGTGACCATCATGATGCTGCAAACAAAACTTGGAGCCACCCGAAAAAATGATGTTTTGCCATTCGTGCACCCAGGTTCGTCGTTGAGTACACCATCGCAGGCGCTCTTGTTTGTAATGCAGCGTCGAGGGTAACCGCAGCCATGGTCCCCGATCTGATAGTCCATGCTGCTGCAAACGTAGTCGAACTGTTTGTGCAGATGGTTGTTGTCTTGCAAACGTCCCCATCTGTTGACTCAGGGATCCGTTACAGCTATGCGGATAAGATGCGTGTCATCTCGACTGCTAGTGATACGAGGCCGTTGGGATCCAGCACGGCGTTCCGCATAACCCTCCAGAACCCACCGATTCCATATTCTCCCAACAGTCACTGGATCTCGACCAACGCGAGCATCAATGTCGCGATACGATAAACCGCAATCGCGATAGGCTACAATCCGACCTTTATCAAAGTCGGAAACGTGATGGTACGCATTTTTCCTCCTTACACGAGGCATCACAACAACGTTTCATCAGGCAACGCCTGCCAACTGCTGTTTGTGTATGAGAAATCGGTTGGAAACTTTCCTCATATCAACACGCTGTATGTGTCGCCACCGGCGCCAACCTTGTGTGAATGCTCTGAAAAGCTAATCATTTGCATATCACAGCATCTTGTTCCTGTCGGTAAAATTTCTCGTCTGTAGCACGTCATCTTCGTGGTGTAGCAATTTTAATGGCCAATAGTGAAGTTCATAATAGTTAGCAACGCCGTCTAAACGAAATTACTGACTGCTCTATCGGTGGAACGTTCGCCGGTAAGTATTGCACGGTCTTATTGCTCTGCTGCATCTGTGTTCCAGCAGGAAAGCTTCAGAGGCAGCGGACAGGCAGACACTCGTGTCCGCGCGAGTGCGGCCCGGCGCCCCGGCGGTTCAGCTTAACTCTGCCCGCGGGAGGCTGCTCTGCTCTGCGCAAGCATTGCGTGCGGCGCTGGGTTCGATCGCGGCGTGCGCAGTGCTTGCGTCGAGCAGTGCAGCCAGTACATCCGGACGGACTCCCGCTTTGCTGACAACTGTCTGCGGTTTGCGCCGTGACAACTGGTCTGCTTTTCCAGAGAGTACATCTGCGTCCAATTTAAGGCGATTCAAGAATAGAGGCGATTCAAGAATAGTTTACAAACTGACACGGCACATCTGGCATACAAGTGTCAGTAATCGCATAGGAACCAGTGATCGCAAAGGCCATCGAGCGCTACTAAATTAGTCACACGCTACAAACTGACGCCCGCCACAGAGATGCTCAAAGTGTTGTCCAGATGCATCGAGACGCGAGTGACAACGACGACGCTGCATTGAACGGCGCACCCTGTCAAAGATACCTGGTGCATCTCGAAGACATCTGGCGGCCGTAGCAACCCTGCCTACTAGATCCTCCGGCGATACAACAGGTGTTTCATATACAGGGTCGTTCAGATACCCCCACAGGGAGGAAACGATTGGGGACAGATAGGGTGATCGTGGCAGCCGCACGATTGGGCAATCTCGACAGTTACAGCGGCCAGGGAAGGTTGCCTGCAGACGTGCCCTCACTTGTCTGCTGAAATGCGCGGGGGCTCTGTCGTGCTGAAACCTGGCATGTGAACTTCATTTAGCATGTCCCGCAGAACCTCTCGCAGGAATATGAAAAACGTGCTGTAACGCTGCGCTAGTGCACACGATACTCCTTAAAGCCTGTACTATGATAAGTTGACGGGCTTCACCTTTAAGAGAAAGGATTTTTGTATAGATGTTGACCGCGTGTACCTGAATGGAGGCAAATCAGACTTACACCCACTCAGTAATAACAATGATACGTCAAGCAAATACGAAATGCAACTGCACATTAGGCCGTGCAAGAAACAACACAGCAGATGCTACCAATTTTTTAATGATACGGTCGCCACCCTAATTAGGCATTAACTGAGTTTCTTCACTGTACAAGTAGATGTACGTTTATACAAAACAACACGTAGTAACATTGCATTATATGGTAAAGTTTAGAAGCAGAAAATCTATTGAACTGATAATTTCACTTTCTGTACTGATATGGATAAACCGTAAATACATAACATTACACTATAATGTTTACTACAAAAATTCGTACTGTCCATTGATCTGATTAAAATCGGGCATAGGTTACCCTAGAAATAGTACTTTCGAAACACACACACACTGTCAATTTTGATAAATGTAAAACTCTGATAAAATTTTGGTTTTTAGATTGGCTTTAACTTTGCTGGTCTAATCAGTTTAGAACACTTCAGAATTCAAATGAATAAAAAAGGGGGGGGGCCTGAAACTGCTATGATCACTGTATTAAAACAGTTTATTATTGAAATCATTAAGCACTCAAGATTTCCAATATATGAGATACTACTCTTTTTATCTTATTTCCTGCTCATTTAAAATACCATTATATCTGCCTCAAAATAATTAAACTTCATTACTAATTCAATTTCAAAATTATCTTCCAACTTTGTCAGACCTATGTTATTCGTCTATTATTTCATTAACAACAAAGTTCTTTAAACATCATTCTAACATAGCTAGGTCTGCAGGTAATTATTATTAACATAAACTTTAATTCTTCATTTCGGGACACTCGGATTGCTCAACATTTGAAAAGGACCCTGGCTAGGTTAGTTGTGAGGATAATTAAATGATAGGACAGTTCTGGTAAAAATTTAAGTTGTTATTGAACAGTATGGAACAAAAGTAACACTGGTCCACACGAATACAGTACTAAAAGTTTCAATCTGTTCGTATCGATGCGGTGGTTGGCAGGCGGCGAGATGGCGAGGCACAGCGCACACATACAATCACAGCAATGGCTCTTGGTGTATCGGCACTTTACTTCTTCATAGCGTCGCAATACTTTTCCATTTAGTGCCTGTGGAATTTTGCCATGCTGTATAGGCGTCGGAACGGCTTATCCGAGGCTCAATGAAACTGCGTCTTCCAGGAGAGCCTCTTCGATCCAGAACGTGTTGCTCAGACCAATGCCCAACTCCGACTACTACTGCTGAGCCCGTTACGCCGTGCAGCGCCCGTGTGCATTTTCCCGCGCTCGCCTTCCATCCACCTTTTACCGCTCTCCTACAGACAGGGTATTCACCCGAGGTTTTGCATTCTACATATTCTAATACATTGCCTACGTATGTACCAGATGCACAATTACAATTTTAACATCTTACAGCAGTCTCAACATTTGTTAAACTTCAATTCTATTGCAATATTGCTTGAAATTTGACATAAACACTAAAATTCACATCGAAATTTGTTTACAGTTTTCTTAACACAATGACATGAAAAGAAAAAGAAATGAAATCAGAACATCGATTACACTAATTTATCGAAAATCAGAAGAAAAAAATTATTATATGTACAATAGTACAGCATTGTTGTTGTTACAGTGCGACCGTCAAGTTGGTCCGGGAGAATGTACTTCCCAATTAAACAGTCACCGACGATGCCGGCCCGCACTTTAATGGTAAATTTGCGTTGTGAGGCATCTATTGCTATTGCTTCCCGTAATGAACATAGACTTCTGTACAGGTAGGAGACGAGCGGTTGAGGAGTAGCCATCAGGAGTCAGGTGGTGCAAATGGTGAACGACGTTGCAAGTGGTTGGTTGGTTGGTTGGTTGGTTTGGGGAAGGAGACCAGACAGCGTGGTCATCGGTCTCATCGGAATAGGGAAGGATGGGGAAGGAAGTCGGCCGTGCCCTTTCAGAGGAACCATCCCGGCATTTGCCTGGAGTGATTTAGGGAAATCACGGAAAACCTAAATCAGGATGGCCGGACGCGGGATTGAACCGTCGTCCTCCCGAATGCGAGTCCAGTGTCTAACCACTGTGCCACCCCGCTCGGTCTTGCAAGTGGTAAAAAGTGACCCCGTAGAGGTTATTCTCAAAGACGGGAATACATCAGCGCCGAGGGAGGGGGAGAGGCGACCCAAAGAAAAGCTCTTTAATTCCCTTCCGTGAAGGGCAGCGGTATGTAGGAGGGAGGGAGGGGTGCGTGTTAACATAACGAGCGCACCGTCCCTTGTGTACCTGTATTCGTGGTACCACATGATCGCTCTCACCGCATCCCATTCGCTTGATCTTTCTCATCCTCTCCCATTCACCCAGAGGGTTAAACAAAGTCCACAGAAGTCGTACCATGTTCAGCACTCCTCGCTGTTGGGAGTTTGACACCACATCGTTCCACACTGAAGCCTGGGGCGGCTATCCAGCGTCCAAACTAGCTACCACTTCTCAGTAAGGAGAAGTGGGAAATAAAAATTTTTAATTTCCGTACTAATAAACAAAGTCAATCCTCTCTTGTGCTGGGGGCGCCCCCTCATTTCGAACAAAGATCGAAAACTTCGGGTGAAGGAGAATGAGATTGGGCCGTGTCGACTCGTTCTATATTCTTACATCTTTGCCTAATGGTGCGATCCGTCTCTCTAGTCGCCGGGTGGCGTTTCGGTCGCGGGTTGTTTACCACGTGGGCAGGTAGTCAGTCGCTGTCAGTGAGACAGAGACAAGACGCACATGTGACCTGCGGTGTACTGTTCACGGAGCTTACGGACGCACAATTGTCTAAGCTGCCGGGGGTCGGTAGAGTGTTGGTCGGCAATACTTGGGCCTAAGGTCGACGCAACCTATTTAACCTAGACTAAGGAGGCATAGCTGCTGATGTGGGTGTTGGAGTACTGTTCATTTTCTGGTGCCGTCTGTTCTGCTCTTTGGGGGTAAGGTACTCGCTACTTGATTGACGTATGTGCTCCCGTGTTGAAGTTGATCCCGCTGCGCTGGATTCCCTGAGGTTCTCCGCCACTCTAACTCAAGTATTAAATTTACCTTTTGTGCCTCTGTTTGAAATTGAGTACCATATTTGATGTGTCTTAAAATTTCTTTTAATTGCAACTTGTCCAATGTCTGCTTGTCATTTGGGCCTGAAATTAATTGTATCATATGTTCTAGATTGCCACGTGTATAATTGACAGCTGAAGTCGAAATTGAATCTTATTAGTACTGGAAGTTGTTGCTTCACTGACTGAGGTAACGTCTATAAAATTAGCTATGGCCGTGGTAAGCAAACGCTAGCGGCCCAGTGAATCTTGGCATATGGATAATTAAGTTCCATAACTCTGGTGAGATTTCGCCTCTTTCAAAAAAAAAATAATAATATAATATATATATATATATATATATATATATATATATATATATATATATTGTTCTAAATACAATTACTATTGTAGTATTTGATTGTTAGCCCTCAAGATTTGACTGTTACCTTTAAAGTCACTTAAGTTAATGTGTTTGTGTAGCCCTTGTTAACTTGCAGAATGAGATTTTCATTCTGCAGCAGAGTGTGCGCTGATATGAAACTTCCTGGCAGATTAAAACTGTGTGATGGACCGAGACTCGAACTCGGGACCTTTGCCTTTCGCGGGAAAGTGCTCTACCAGCTGAGCTACCCAAGGACGACTCACGCCCCGTCCTCATAGCAAGTAGGAGACGAGGTACTGGTGGAAGTAAAAGTGTGCGGACCGGGCGTGATTCGTGCTTGGGTAGCTCAGTTGGCGCCAGCGCAGTAGCTCAGCATGTTCGGTCAGAGGGTTAGCTACCCTCTGTAATAAAAAAAAAAAAAAACTGAGTGAATGAGTCAATAAACAATCTGAAAGGGTGTCATGGGACGTCCGCCTCGAACATATACAACGAACAATACAGAACAAAATGAGATTAAAGAAAAGTTGGTAGAGCACTTGCCCGCGAAAGGCAAAGGTCCCGAGTTCGAGTCTCGGTCCAGCACACAGTTTTAATCTGCCAGGAAGTTCCTTGTTAACTTGTTGTTATATTTTATTGTAAGATTAATCAGTTAATCCTCTTAGTAATTCTTGTTGTAAAATTCTTGTTGTAATCTGTAAGGTATGGTTGGGGCTTAGGGCCACGCTCACATTGAGTTCTTGTCTTGGTTTGAGCATTTTCGTGTATTCTATGATTATTATGCATGAATTATATGTCTACTTGTTTTCTCTCGGCTTTCCGAGTTGTTCGTAACGTTTGTAGACGCTGCTCCGCGGTGTTATCTGTTACCCACCGTTTCATTGTGGGTAGCCCGTCTGCGTCGGTTGTTTACGCGCGCGCGGGCCGTAGCCTATGTGACGTTGCGGCCTCATGGCTTGCTATAGCATCCCTCATAAGTTTAGATTCTATCTCGTAGAAATCGGGCGTTAATTTAACCTGAAGTGCCCGTTATTCTAAACCATCTTACTCAAAGCTGGCCGGCCCTAGCTGCCCCCTCCATATTTTTCCCGTTTGAAGCTTGGTTTTAACGTAATAGTTTTAATATTGGTGTAATGCTCTATTTGTTAAATGGTATTTTATTATTTTTCCACGTCAGTATCGTGATTATACCGAAGGGGCTTTTCTGACTGATCAAATATTGGATATTTGCCTAGCGAATTGTTCCTGGGCTCATTGCATAAAATATTAGTACTTAATGGGCCTCAGCTCGTCAGATACCAGACTTGTGTAATTATATGTTACTGCACTTCTTGTAAGTTATATTCGTTAATGTCAAGCATCCCCTTTGACAAGCCAAGTGTTGGAATTGTAATCTGTAGAATCTTTGCTGTCATTGTTTGTCCAGCGCTGAGCGTGTGTTTCATTTATATTTCATTGTACTACTTGATTGTTAGCCTTCTTAAACTGGTGGAATGTATTTGTTTAAAGTAACTAATTAATAATCAGTTGTCTTAACTGAAGAAATTTTGGAGTAACTGCCTGAATCATTATTTTATTAGTGTTTTTGGTATCTGTGCAATAAAATATTGTTGGACTTTTGTGAAGTAACAAATGACTTGTGATAAATGGCCTGCACCTTTCCCATGCCCGTTTAGTCTGTGCCCGTTTGTTGCGCCTCCTTTCATTTTTAAACTATGTAAGCAAATGCACCATTTTACTTCATTGCTACCGCACTTAGTAAAATACTTCCAAACTAGGAATGATGCCACAGTGCAATCCAACCGACACCCAAGGAAGACTGTGAGATACTACCATGTAGACCAGTTGGGGGGGGGGGGGCATACTTTGCACATTGTACGTGCACGCGTACTGTTTAATAGACCACGCCACACAGCAACAGGTGCAGTGTTGTCTCTGCAATGCTGTACAGATTCTCAAGTCATGTGTTTGCTGCTAGTTTCTAACTGAGAGCGTTGTTATTAAAATAGTGCTCATCGATATTCCCAGTTTTTGTAATAATCCAATATTTCAAAGAAATGGAAATTTTACGAATAAACATTACTCGTTTTCAAAAAAAAAAAGTTTTAGCTTTGCAAGTTGACAGCCAGTTTTTAATAAAAAATGAAAAACAGCCTGTTACAAGACACAAAGATGACATTAGCTGTTAGTGGGCACAGATGTAAATCAACGTTGAAAGTAAAAAATTTGTGCTGGACTGGGATTCGAACCCGGATCTCCTGCTTATTAGGCAGATGCACAGACCACTGCGCCATGCGACACAGTGATCAGCGTATCTTCCTAATAAGCAAGAGATCTGGGTTCGAAGCCCGATCCGGCAGAAATTTTCTACTTTTCCCATTGAGTTACATCAATACTTACTAGCATCTAATGTCAGTCATTTTTTTGTGTGTCTTGATTCATAATGGCAACAGGATCGAAGTATGTCGCTTCTTTCGGTCATGTTCGAAAGAACAGACATTCCATATACAACCAGTTATAGCCAGAACCAAACAAATACCGCAAAACATCGGTTATTCAAAACTAAAATATCGGTATCAGTTTCAACCTGTCGGTTTCTCTCATCCCTAAAGCAGACATGTACCTGTAAACAAACAGAAAATTAATTACGTAACTTCATTTTTAAAGGTGATGACTGAAACATTACGATTCCCCACTGTAGCAGTTTAATCACTTTCACCTGAAGAACACTAATTACCGTCTGCAACGTGTCTTCGTTGAGAGCAACGTACTGAGTTCTTTGAAGGTCGCACAGTAGCCTGCTTAGTTTCATGCATCAAGTTGATTGAGAATCAGAGTAAGCAAGGCGCAGTGTTTACGCGCACTCACATCTCAAGCGAGCCAGACTCACCACCAGAAGGTGTTATGACGCACAGCTTTGTAACTTTGTCCTTGCGGTCTGTCTTGCAAACCACATTACACGTCTACATTGCGCTTCTTGTATCACACAATGTTGCTTCTTTTTCTGTCACTTGTGTTGGCGATCTAGTGGCTACTTCCCACGCATATCCATTTGGAATTGAATTAACGCCTCAGGCCGTTCATACATGGAATCCATGGGGCAGTCCATAGGACAACTTCACACGGTGAAATGTTAAAATGTTTTGCGAACTGAGTGCTGAGGTTTTTCTTACGGACAGCGGTTGACGGTCAGTGTGTTAATATACACTACTGGCCATTAAAATTGCTACACCACGAAGATGACGTGCAACAGACGCCAAATTTAACCGACTGGAAGAAGATGCTGTGATACGCAAATGATAAGCTTTTCAGAGCATTCACAAAAGGTTGGCGCCGGTGGCAACACCTACAACGTGCTGACATGAGGAAAGTTTTCAACCGATTTCTCGTACACAAACAGCAGTTGACCGGCGTTGCCTGGTGAAACGTTGTTGTGATGCCTCGTGTAAGGAGGAGAAATGCATACCATCACTTTTCCGACATTGATAAAATTCGGATTGTAGCCTATCGCGACTGCGATTTATCGTATCGCGACATTACTGCTCGCGTTGGTCGAGATCCCAATGACTGTTAGCAGAATATGGAATCGGTGGATTCAGGAGGGTAATACGGACCGCCGTGCTGGATCCCAACGGCCTCGTACCACTAGCAGTCGAGATGTCAGGCATCTTATCCGCATGCCTGTAACAGATCGTGCAGCCACGTCTCGATCCCTGAGTCAACAGATGGGGACGTTTGCAAGACAACAACCATCCGTACGAACAGTTCGACGACGTTTGCAGCAGCATGGACTATCAGATCGGAGACCATGGCTGCGGTTACCCTTGACGCTGCATCACAGACAGGAACGCCTGCGATGGTGTACTCAACGACGAACCTGGGTGCACGAATGGCAAAACGTCATTTTTTCGGATGAATCCAGTTTTTGTTTACAGCATCATGATGGTCACAACCGCGTTTGGCAACATCGCGGTGAACGCACGTTAGAAGCGTGTATTCGTCATCGCCATACTAGCGTATCACCCGGCGTGATGGTAAGGGGTGCCATTGGTTACACGTCTCGGTCACCTCTTGTTCGCATTGTCGGCACTTTGAACAGTGCACGTTACATTTCAGATGTCTTACGACCCGTGGCTCTACCCTTCATTGGATCCCTGCGAAACCCTACATTTCAGCAGGATAATGGACGACTGTATGTTGCAGGTCCTGTACGGGCCTTTCGGATACAGAAAATGTTCGACAGCTGCCCTGGCTAGCACATTCTCCAGGTCTCTCACCAGTTTAAAACGTCTGGCCAATGGTGGCAGAGCAACTGGCTCGTCACAATACACCAGTCACTACTCTTGATGAACTGTGGTATAGTGTTGAAGCTGCATGGACAGCTGTACCTGTACACGCCATCCATGCTCTGTTTGACTCAATGACCAGGCGTATCAAGGCCGTTATTGCGGCCAGAGGTGGTTCTAGGTACTGATTTCTCAGGATCCATGCACCCAAATTGCGTGAAAATGTAATCACATGTCATTTCTAGTGTAATATATTTGTCCAATGAATACCCGTTTATCATCTGGATTTCTTCTTGGTGTAGCAATGTTAATGGCCAGTAATGCACTATACTTTTGCTGGAATTACACTGACGGTAAAAAGTAAAAACACCAAGACGGAGTTGTGCGACATAAACGAAATTCCGTAGGCGCGTTTCTAAATCTGAAATATGATGTCTATTCAGATTTCGTGCCACTCGCCTATGGATGGCGCTAGTTGTGCCAGTATGAGGATGGAAATCAAGTTTGCTTTGAATACATGTTTCAACGGTCGTGAGCTTAGTTACCTTTAAGATTTCACGTGATAAGTTGAAGTTAGTCAAGATGCTTTTAAGGCGACGGCAAAAAGGCCGTTATCAGTAGCTCACTGAGTCTAGCTACGGGAAGCTATATGTTTCTTCTCCATACTGCAGAAAAGCTTGGCAGGAATGTACCCACTGCACATGTTTTCTGGTTGCGGTGGTCATGATAATGTTCAGTGACAAGAAGAGGGGGCTCCCAACGACCACATGGCACTACCGAGAGGAAAGATCCTAGTATTCGGCGTACTGCTCTGGCGCATTGCACTGAATCTGCATCAGCAGTGCGGGCAGCAGTTGGGACTACAGTGACACAATGAACTGTTACAAATTGGTTACTTCAAGGACAGTTCAGAGCCAGTCGCCCTTCAGCGTGCACTCGACTGACCACCGGTCGCAGCTCGTGGTCGTGCGGTAGCATTCTCGCTTCCCACGCCCGGGTTCGATTCCCGGCGGGGTCAGGGATTTTCTCTGCCTCGTGATGACTTGGTGTTGTGTGCTGTCCTTAGGTTAGTTAGGTTTAAGTAGTTCTAAGTTCTATGGGACTGATGACCATAGCTGTTAAGTCCCATAGTGCTCAGAGCCATTTGAACCAATTTTTCGACTGACCACCAGCCACCGCTATTTACGACTTCAGTGGTGTCAAGTGAGAGCTCATTGGAGGGTAGTGTGAAGGTCTGTTTCGTTTTATGGCCGTGTGTTGGTTAGGAGGATGCCAGTTGAGGGCCTGCAACCAAGCTGTCTGCGTGCTAGAAACAACCGACCTACAACTGGAGTTACGGTCTGAGTTGTCAGCTGGCACACTCTCGAGGTTATCCCACCTTGACTGCAGACGTCAGTTTGGTGATTCGAACTGTTGTGCTGTAGTTCATGAACAGTATTTCAGGTTGTGTTTTCCAACAGGATAACGCTCGTCCACACACTGTTGTTGTAACATGACATGCTCTACCGAGTGTCGATATGTTGCCTTGGCCTGCTCCATCACCAGATCTGTCTCCAGACGAACACGTATGGGATATCATCTGACGACATCTCCAGCGTCATCCACAACCATCATTAACCGTTTCTGTGTTCACCGACTAAGGGAAACAGGCATGGAACTCTATCCCACAAATTGGCATCCGGCACCCGCGCTACGCAATTAACGCACGTTTGCATGCTTGATTCAACAGCGTGGCGGTTACACCGGCATTTCACATGTCCAATGGCTGATCTCACACTTTCATTAATCTGTGATCTTGCGATGTTGATCACTTAAAAATGTTACTAAGCAAATGTATTTCGGAAATTTCTTTATTCTCGATTAATTATTTTTTGGTGCTGCGTTTTTTTTTCGGTAGTGTACTTGAATCTCAATATTTTGCCGCCATGCCGACTGTTAACGAGGATACAAGCATACGGAACAGGTCCCCAGGTACGTGGGTGGTTCGAAGAATTCTTAAGTAACAGAACGTCGTACTTTGCCCTCGACAGCGAATGTTCATCAACACAAGGGGATCGTCAGGAGAGCCCCGGGGAACTGTGATAGGACCACTGTTACTGTCTGTATACATAAATGATCCGGCGCACAGGGTAAGCAGCAGTTTCTGGCTGTTTGCCGATGATGCTGTGTTGTACGGGAAGGTGTAGTTGAATGACTATAGAAGGATACATAACTTAGACAAAATTTCTAGTTGGTGTGATGAGTGGCGGCTAGCTCTGAATGCAGAAAAAAAGTGAGTAAATGCAGATGAGTGTGAAAAAAAAATACACATCCATAATGTTCGAGTACAGCTTTAGCAGTGTGCTGCTTGACACAGTCACGTCGATTAAATAACTGAGCGTAATATGCAAAGCAGTATGAAATGAAATGAGCATGTAAGTATTGTAGCAGGGAGGCGAAAGGTCGACTTTGGTTTATTGGGATAATTTTAGGAAAGTGTGGTTCATCTGTAAAGAAGACCGCATGTAGGAGACTAGTGTGACTCGTTGTTGAGTACCGTTCGACTATGTTTTTGGATAGGGTCCACTTTTAGAAAAACACAATTTTGTTTTTTAACCCAAACGTGTTTCACTGCAGTTGCAGCATCTTCAGTGGGCCTTTATTTCTCCTCTGTTAAAGATAAAGAGCGTTCTTTACTGTTTGTATACATGTAACTATTAGTTTTTAAATCGTAATTACAGATATTTGAAAAAACACATAAATTATGAATTCATACCTTTTTACCATGTGGTGTGGTTTTTCTGATGTGTTGTTTTCCAGTGACTGTTTTGTTTCACAGTTTGTCATCTTCAACCACTTACTCTCTCTCTCTCTCTCTCTCTCTCTCTCTGTCTGTCTCTCCCTCCCTCCCCTTTTCACACTCCGCACACGCACAAATTCACAGACACCTCTGAAAGATCCAGAACAACCGCCAGGAACACCTTCAACTGTTCCACTGTCAGCCATCTTGTTTTTACACCTACAACTGTTCCACTGCCCGCCATGTTTGTTTTTACAGCTGGTAAACAGTGAAAAAATGACAGTGACAACTCAATATATAGTGTTTGACAGTGATGAAGATGAGGAAAAGGAAATCGTAAGTGAAACATTATGTAAATAGACACACACACACACACACACACACACACACACACACACACACACACATTGAATTAATTAATTTCAGGCATGGAAATAACTTAATTACTTTTGAATGCATGACGGGAACAGCAATGATCAATGTCTTATAAATAATTACTATTAAAAACAGTCTTGATCACGATTTATTTAACAAGGTGACCGGTTTCGACCACTACTGTGGTCATCTTCAGACCATTGAGTAGGAACCTCTTTCTGTTGGAGAATCACTACTCTAGTGATCACTACTCTAGTGATTCTCCAACAGAAAGAGGTTCCTACTCAATGGTCTGAAGATGACCACAGTAGTGGTCGAAACCGGTCACCTTGTTAAATAAATCGTGATCAAGACTGTTTTTAATAGTAATTATGGAAATAACTATTTCAAATCGTAATTTTGGCTTAAACAATGTATCTACTATAAGGTGTAAGTGGTTGCCGATGACAGACTGTGAAACAGAAGTCACTGTGGAAACACAACACATCAGAAAAACCACACCATGTGATAAAAAGGTACGAATTCATAATTTGTGTGTTTTTTCAAGTATCTGTAATTACGATTTAAAAACTAATAGTTACATGTATACAAACAGTAAAGAACATTATTTATCTTTAACAGATGAGAAATAAAAGCCCACTGACGATGCTGCAACTGCAGTGAAACATGTTTGGGTTAAAAAACAAAATTGTGTTTTGCTAAAGGTGGACTCTATCCAGAAACATACGTATTGTTAAAGCAAACACGGAAAAAAGAGCTTCAACCCAAAGATGATTATACCGTTCGAGTGTTTGGAATCAGCATCAGGTCGGATTAAAGAAAGACATTGAAGCAGTTCAGAGACGGGCTGACAAATTTGTTATGGGTAGGTTCGGACAACACACATTTTTTGGGAGGTGCTTTGGGAACTCTAATGTGAGTCACTGGAGGGAAGGCAAAGTTCTTTTCGAGGAGCACTGTTGAGATAATTTAGAGAACCGCCATTTGAGATTGACTGCAGGACGATTCTAGCACCGCCAAAGTACAATTAGGGGAAGGACCACGAAGATAAGACCAGAGAGATTAGGGCTCGTATGAAGGAAAATAGTCATTTTTCCCTCGCTCTATTTGCGAGTGGAACAGGAAAGTACGTGACAAGCAGTGGTACAGGTTACCCTCTGCCACGCACAATGCGTTGGCTTCAGGAGTATATACGTAGATGTGGATGTAGAAAGTAATGAAGGCTTGATGAATCCAATCAGCATGGAGGCCGGGGAACCTGGGAATGCTGGAATGACGTGTTCAAATGCCTGCGAACAGCCACTCCAAAATGAACAAATCTCTGAAGCATGGGGATCCTGTGAAACGGATCTCGTCGCAAGAATCGTCTGCGCGGCTGCTACAAACAAGACCCCAGTGTGTTTGAGCGTGACCGGCAGTCAGTACTCGGCCCATGTTAGGTATGCGTGCCACGTCTGATAGTGCAATCTTCGAGCATCTGTTCTAACGTAAGAGCTGTATTCATGTCGTACTTGTCCGCCCCAGTAGCTGCGTGGTCAGCGTGACGGATTGCCGTCCTCTGGGCCCGGGTTCGATTCCCGGCTGGGTCGGAGATTTTCTCCGCTCAGGGACTGGGTGTTGTGTTGTGTTCATCATCATTTCATCCCCATCCGGCGTGCAGGTCGCCCAATGTGGCGCCGAATGTAATAAGACCTGCGATATGGCGGCCGGACCTGCCCCGCGAGGGGCCTCCCGGCCAATGACGCCAAACGCTCATTTCCATTTCCATGTCGTACTTCATGTGTACTCATTATGTCCAGTAAATGTCTCAAATGAATCACTCTCTTGCTTCCTTTCCGATCTTCGACCTCTGTTACCACTTACCCCTGACGTTTGCGGCCGTGGGTTGCAATGCAATTCACAATCCTTATGATGCGCCCCACCTCTCTTACAAGTTTTTCGCGACATTTCTGGGATAGTCTGTAAACCGGATGTGGATATGAGCACAGCCATTGCATTGGCGCACATGATTAACGGAGTTTTAGACAGTCTGCAGTCAGTGTGTGATTCGATGTGTGTTATATTGTATTTTGATTCGTGATGTTGGATTTTACTGTACAGTGAATTATTGGCAACTCTGGATATGTATCGTGCTGCCTTACCTACATACGCACGTGACTTTTTTTTTTTATTCACTCTTATTGGTCTGTTCGTTGTTATGAAGGGTTCAGTACATTTTCGTTTCTCTTTTCCATAATGTATTTCAATGGAACCCTCCTGCTGCTTAAATAATATTGCGGATAAGATTTTCTGTTATGATTCAACAAGTGAAAGTAGCCTGCGAAATCACGCACTTTACGATCAAAAACATCTACCTGGCATAGTTGTAACTGATGTGGTATTGGGTTGACTTCTCCAGTGTCTTACGGGCGGAGGTTCTCTAGCACCAAACGAGTAAACAATGGAAAGGTTCGGTCATTCTCAAGTCCGAGATAAAGGAACGTGCGCTAGAACAATGTGCAACATTCGGCAGCAGCGAAACACGTCAGTCGTCCTCTTGTTCGAACAGTGCTTCATTGAACAAGCTGGGGATTTCATTTACGTCGATTGCTGCTTTTCCAGTACCTCATAGAATTATCATCATACTTCAAAGGTGGTTCAAATGGTTCAAATGGCTCTGAGCACTATGGGACTTAACATCTGAGGTCATCAGTCTCCTAGAACTTAGAACTACCTAAACCTAACTAACCTAAGGACATCACACACATCCATGCTCGAGGCAGGATTCGAACCTGCGACCGTAGCGGTCATGTGGTTCCAAACTGAAGCGTCTAGAACCGCACGGCCACTCCCGCTGGCTTCAACGGTGGGGAGTGGGAGTATTGTTACAGTTACTATTTTAAAATTATCCATTTTAGCTGCAGGAGATGTCGTGGTTGTGACATATTAGTAAATTATAAAATATGGCTGAACAACATCAAATTCGCGATAAGATCATAAGTCACATGACTACTTCTAGAGCAAGATCCCTTATTCAGATAAAATATACAAGTATCATTAATAATGATTAATACCTTATCAACGTAAAATACAATAATTCCATGGACTCGTCGTCACCGACTTTCTCCAAATTTATTGTATACGCAGGGCTTGGACATAAATGAAAATCACAGAAGTGGGAGCTCCATATGTCCAAGCGTTTAGAAAAAGAATAGCATTTTTGGCGCAGGTCGGGTGAGGCAATTTCAACATGTTTGCTTAGATTCCAGGCGGCGGTTGACGCAGTGGAAAGAGACAAAACGTGATTCCGAGTCCCTGTGTGGAAGCTTTTTTATTTTCAGTTACTACGTTACTTACACTGCAAATAAACCGAGATAATGCTCAGTATATTGTTTGGATTTTCTCATTTTGAGAGTACTGAAGGGCGATCTGTTTTGATTATTAAAAACCTTTCAAGAGCCAACATGGCATAAAAATTTTCTTTATTTAAGACAACTAGTTTCAACTGTTACTGCTGTCATCTTCAGGTCTTTAACATCTTTTTGTTGTAAAAGATGTTCATTTTCCGCTGAACCTCACGCACAAGATGTCAAGTGGATAAAACTCAGCACTTTATAAACGTTTGTCATTGCTAAACATAGGATAAAGCACCTGTGACAAGCATCTGTGAGCAATATGTACATGGACATGGCCTTTTCGACAAGGTGCTGTATGTTTTTAAATGTTTTAGCGGTAATAAACGTTATGTGTTGAGTTTTGTCCACTTGACATGTTATGCGGGACTTTTAGCGTAAAATGAACAGGTTTTACAACAAAAAGATATTAAAGATCTGAAGACGACAGCAATGGCTGTTGAAACCGGTTTTCTCAAATAAAGAAATTTTTTATGCGATCTAGGCTTTCGAATGGTTTTTAACAAGCAAACCTATGTGCGTCAGAACAATTTTTTTCTGTTAGCTGACTCGTGGCCATGACAAACAAATCCACAATTATATGACGAGATTTTTCAAAATGAAAAAGGACTGGCATCGTGCACCCCCAAATGCACTGCTAATGCAACCCCATGCGATGTCCAATTTTATCGTCAGCTAAAGAATTTGATTAAAAAGCTTCGAAACTGCTCTTATGTCGTCGACAGAGGAAATCACACCCCGAGAAGACTACAGCAAAATACATTCCATTGTACATAACCAGCTACCTTGGACAACATTTGGCGAAATGAAGCGCTACGCGTTGTTGCTGTCAAAAAGTGGGATGAGAGATAACCTTTTGTGAATGTGAACTAAGTTTCTTTTTATATAGAAACTTTAAAACAACAATGTAACTGTAAAAGTGCTCCTTTTATAACGTGTGCCGAGAAAATCAATGCTTCCACTGTTTGATGATGAGATTTGACGTCGTGAGTTGACGTTAGTCAAGAAAGCGTTTAAGATGACCAAGACGCCAGTATAAAAGCATTACTGAGCTTGAACGAGTACGTGTAATGGGGCTACGAGAAGCTGGATGTTCATTCCGCAATTTTGCAGAAAGACTTGGCGGGAATGTAGCAGTTGTACAAAATGGTTCAAATGGCTCCCAGCATGTATAAATCATCAATTGTCGAATTATAATGGTTAAATCATCAATTGTCGAATAATAATGGTATCTAATTTTACATAAATTAAAATTCTCTAACGTGACAAGCAATACCGTTCTGTAAAATTATTCGTAATTCCAAAATTCCCTTTGTCTTTCGTTTTATGAGAATATTAATAAATACAACGTTTGTTGTTGTTGTTGTGGTCTTCAGTCCTGAGACTGGTTTGATGCAGCTCTCCATGCTACTCTATCCTGTTCAAGCTTCTTCATCTCCCAGTACCAACTGCAACCTACATCCTTCTGAATCTGCTTAGTGTATTCATCTCTTGGTCTCCCTCTACGATTTTTACCCTCCACGCTGCCCTCCAATGCTAAATTTGTGATCCCTTGATGCCTAAAAACATGCCCTACCAACCGGTCCCTTCTTCTAGTCAAGTTGTGCCACAAACTTCTCTTCTCCCCAATCCTATTCAATACCTCCTCATTAGTTACGTGATCTACCCACCTTATCTTCAGCATTCTTCTGTAGCACCACATTTCGAAAGCTTCTATTCTCTTCTTGTCCAAACTAGTTATCGTCCATGTTTCACTTCCATACATGGCTACACTCCATACAAACACTTTCAGAAACGACTTCCTGACACTTAAATTTATACTCGATGTTCTTCAGAAACGATTTCCTTGCCATTGCCAGTCTACATTTTATATCCTCTCTACTTCGACCATCATCAGTTATTTTACTCCCTAAATAGCAAAACTCCTTTACTACTTTAAGTGTCTCATTTCCTAATCTAATTCCCTCAGCATCACCCGATTTAATTTGACTACATTCCATTATCCTCGTTTTGATTTTGTTGATATTCATCTTATATCCTCCTTTCAAGACACTGTCCATTCCGTTTAACTGCTCTTCCAAGTCCTTTGCTGTCTCTGACAGAATTACAATGTCATCGGCAAACCTCAAAGTTTTTATTTCTTCTCCATGGATTTTAATACCTACTCCGAATTTTTCTTTTGTTTCCTTTACTGCTTGCTCAATATACAGATTGAATAACATCGGGGAGACGCTACAACCCTGTCTCACTCCTTTCCCAACCACTGCTTCCCTTTCATGCCGCTGGACTCTTATAACTGCCATCTGATTTCTGTACAAATTGTAAATAGCCTTTCGCTCCCTGTATTTTATACCTGCCACCTTCAGAATTTGAAAGAGAGTATTCCAGTTAACATTGTCAAAAGCGTTCTCTAAGTCTACAAATGCTAGAAACGTAGGTTTGCCTTTTCTTAATCTTTCTTCTAAGATAAGTCGTTAGTATTGCCTCACGTGTTCCAACATTTCTACGGAATCCAAACTGATCTTCCTCGAGGTCCGCTTCTACCAGTTTTTCCATTCTTCTGTAAAGAATTCGTGTTAGTATTTTGCAGCTGTGACTTATTAAACTGATAGTTCGGTAATTTTCACATCTGTCAACACCTGCTTTCTTTGGGATTGGAATTATTATATTCTTCTTGAAGTCTGAGGGTATTTCGCCTGTCTCATACATCTTGCTCACCAGATGGTAGAGTTTTGTCAGGACTGGCTCTCCCAAGGTCATCAGTAGTTCTAATGGAATGTTGTCTACTCCCGGAGCCTTGTTTCGACTCAGGTCTTTCAGTGCTCTGTCAAACTCTTCACGCAGTATCTTATCTCCCATTTCGTCTTCATCTACATCCTCTTCCATTTCCATAACATTGTCCTCAAGTACATCGCCCTTGTATAATCCCTCTATATACTCCTTCCACCTTTCTGCTTTCCCTTCTTTGCTTAGAACTGGGTTGCCATCTGAGCTCTTGATATTCATACAAGTGGTTCTCTTCTCTCCAAAGGTCTCTTTAATTTTCCTGTAGGCAGTATCTATCTTACCCCTAGTGAGACAAGCCTCTACATCCTTACATTTGTCCTCCAGCCATCCCTGCTTAGCCATTTTGCACTTCCTGTCGATCTCATTTTTGAGACGTTTGTATTTCTTTTTGCCTGCTTCATTTACTGCATTTTTATATTTTCTCCTTTCATCAATTAAATTCAATATTTCTTCTGTTACCCAAGGATTTCTACTAGCCCTCGTCTTTTTACCTATTTGATCCTCTGCTGCCTTTACTACTTCATCCCTCAAAGCTACCCATTCTTCTTCTACTGTATTTCTTTCCCCCATTCCTGTCAATTGTTCCCTTATGCTCTCCCTGAAACTCTCTACAACCTCTGGTTCTTTCAGTTTATCCAGGTCCCATCTCCTTAGATTCCCACCTTTTTGCAGTTTCTTCAGTTTCAATCTGCAGTTCATAACCAATAGATTGTGGTCAGAATCCACATCTGCCCCTGGAAATGTCTTACAATTTAAAACCTGGTTCCTAAATCTCTGTCTTACCATTATATAATCTATCTGATACCTTTTAGTATCGCCAGGATTCTTCCAGGTATACAACCTTCTTTTATGATTCTTGAACCAAGTGTTAGCTATGATTAAGTTATGCTCTGTGCAAAATTCTACAAGGCGGCGTCCTCTTTCATTTCTTCCCCCCAATCCATATTCACCTACTATGTTTCCTTCTCTCCCTTTTCCTACTGACGAATTCCAGTCACCCATGACTATTAAATTTTCGTCTCCCTTCACTACCTGAATAATTTCTTTTATCTCGTCATACATTTCATCTATTTCTTCATCATCTGCAGAGCTAGTTGGCATATAAACTTGTACTACTGTAGTAGGCATGGGCTTTGTGTCTATCTTGGCCACAATAATGCGTTCACTTTGCTGTTTGTAGTAGCTAACCCGCACTCCTATTTTTTTATTCATTATTAAACCTACTCCTGCATTACCCCTATTTGATTTTGTATTTATAACCCTGTATTCACCTGACCAAAAGTCTTGTTCCTCCTGCCACCGAACTTCACTAATTCCCACTATATCTAACTTCAACCTATCCATTTCCCTTTTTAAATTTTCTAACCTACCTGCCCGATTAAGGGATCTGACATTCCACGCTCCGATCCGTAGAACGCCAGTTTTCTTTCTCCTGATAACGACGTCCTCTTGAGTAGTCCCCGCCCGGAGATCCGAATGGGGGACTATTTTACCTCCGGAATATTTTACCCAAGAGGACGCCATCATTATTTAATGATACAGTAAAGCTGCATGTCCTCGGGAAAAATTACGGCTGTAGTTTCCCCTTGCTTTCAGCCGCTCGCAGTACCAGCACAGCAAGGCCGTTTTGGCTAATGTTAAAAGGCCAGATCAGTCAATCATCCAGACTGTTGCCCCCGCAACTACTGAAAAGGCTGCTGCCCCTCTTCAGGAACCACATGTTTGTCTGGCCTCTCAACAGATACCCCTCCGTTGTGGTTGCACCTACGGTACGGCCATCTGTATCGCTGAGGCACGCAAGCCTCCCCACGAACGGCAAGGTCCATGGTTCATGGGGGGAAAAATACAACGTAGTGAGCATTATTTCGGTTTATTTGCAATGTAAGTAACATGTTGTTGTTGTTGTGGTCTTCAGTCCTCAGACTGGTTTGATGCAGCTCTCCATGCTACTCTATCCTTTGCAAGCTTCTTCATCTCCCAGTACCTACTGCAACCTACATCCTTCTGAATCTGCTTAGTGTATTGATCTCTTGGTCTCCCTCTACGATTTTTACCCTCCACGCTGCCCTCCAATGCTAAATTTGTGATCCCTTGATGCCTCAAAACATGTCCTACCAACCGATCCCTTCTTCTAGTCAAGTTGTGCCACAAACTTCTCTTCTCCCCAATCCCATTCAATACCTCCTCATTAGTTACGTGATCTACCCACCTTATCTTCAGCATTCTTCTGTAGCACCACATTTCGAAAGCTTCTATTCTCTTCTTGTCCAAACTGGTTATCGTCCATGTTTCACTTCCATACATGGCTACACTCCATACAATTACTTTCAGAAATGACTTCCTGACAATTAAATCTATACTCGATGTTAGCAAATTTCTCTTCTTCAGAAACGATTTCCTTGCCATTGCCAGTAACATAAAAATTGAAAATAAAAATGTTTCCGACAAGCGTCGCGGGAGTCGTGATCTTCGCATTAATTTTATGTGTTTGAGCCAAATTTTATATTTCACCCAGGCATTATGCCCCAAGTCACCTGTAGTTCCAGTACCAGTACGTGTAGTGTCTGAGTTGGAAAATCTCACAAGCCCCGATGTTTTGCACAAGTGGTTCCAATTCTGAGACGTCCCCCAGTGTATCCATTTCAACAAAGCACACACAACATGGCTGCTAGGCGGGTTAAACAAAACTAATTCGCAAGTTAAGCTGACACTTTCTGTACTATTAGACTGATGGAAAAAAATGCCAACACCATGAAGGAGTATTGCGAGATAAACGAAAGTTGGTAGGCGTTTTTCTACATCTGAAACATGGCGTCTGTTCAAATTTCGCGCCAGTTTCATAAATGTGGCGCTAGTAACGCCACTATGAGGATGTAAATCATGAGTGCTTTAAATACACCCTGTAACGATTGTGAGCGTAGTTACCTTTGAGATTTGACGTCGTGAGTTGACGTTGATCAAGAAAGCGTTTAAGATGACCAAGACGCCAGTATAAAAGCATTACTGAGCTTGAACGAGTTCGTGTAATGGGGCTACGAGAAGCTGGATGTTCATTCCGCAATTTTGCAGAAAGGCTTGGCGGGAATGTAGCAGTTGTACAAAATGGTTCAAATGGCTCTAAGCACTATGGGACTTAACAGTTGAGGTCATCAGTCCACTAAACTTAAAACTACTTAAACCTAACTAACCTAATGACATCACAAACATCCATGCCCGCGACAGGATTCGAACCTGCGACGGTAGCAGCCGCGTGTTTCCGGACTGAAGCGCCTAGAACCGCTCGGTCACCGCGGCCGGCCAATTGTACATGAGTGCTGGTTTCATTGATCACGGAAAGATACGGTCACGTGGCACTACCGAGATGGAAGACCGTCGTGTTCGGAGTATGATTCTGGCGCATTGTAATGCGCCTGCAGCAGCAAATTGAGCAGAAGTTGCCATCACGTTGACACAAGGAGCTGCTACCAATCGATTACTTCAAGGATAGCTCTGAGCCAGATGCCTTGTAGCTTGTATTTCACTGACTCCAAAGCATCGCCTGCGACTTCAGTGGTTCAAGCGACAGCTATTTGGAGGGCGGAGAGGAGGACTGTTGTATTTAATGATGGAAACTGCTTCTGCCCCTCAGCGTCAGTGATGGCCGTGTGTTGGTTAGGAGAAGGCCAGTTGAGAGCCAGTCTGTAGGAACCAGCATGGGTTTCGAAAAAGACGATCGTGTGAAACCCAGCTCGCGCTATTCGTCCGCGAGACTCAGAGGGCCATAGACGCGGTTTCCCAGGTAGATGCCGTGTTTCTTGACTTCGCAAGGCGTTTGATACAGTTCCCCACAGTCGTTTAATGAATAAAGTAAGAGCACATGGACTATGAAACCAGTTGTATGATTGGACTGAAGAGTTCCTAGATAACAGAACGCAGCATGTCATTCTCAATGGAGAGAAGCCTTACGAAGTAAGAGTGATTTCAGGTGTGTCGCAGGGGAGTGTCGTAGGTCCGTTGCTATTCACAATATATATAAATGACCTTGCGGATAACATCGGAACTTCACTGAGGCTTTTTGCGGATGATGCTGTAGTATATCGAGAGGTTGTAACAATGGAAAATTGTACTGAAATGCAGGAGGATCTGCAACGAATTGACGCATGGTGCTGGGAATGGCAATTGAATCTCAATGTGAACAAGTGTAATGTGCTGCGAATTCATAGAAAGAAAGAGCCTTTATCATTTAGCTACAATATAGCAGGTCAGCAACTGGAAGCAGTTAATTCCATAAATTACCTGGGAGTAGCCATTAGGGGTGATTTAAAATGGAGTGATGGTATAAAATTAATCGTCGGTAAAGCAGATGCCAGACTGAGATTCATTGGAAGAATCCTAAGGAAATGCAGTCCGAAAACAAAGGAAGTAGGTTACAGTACACTTGTTCGCCCACTGTTTGAGTACTGCTCACCGGTGTCGGATCCGTACCAGATAGGGTTGATAGAAGAGATAGAGAAGATCCAAAGGAGAGCAGCGCGCTTCGTTACAGGATCATTTAGTAATCGCGAAAGCGTTACGGAGATGATAGATAAACTCCAGTGGAAGACTCTGCAAGAGAGACGCTCAGTAGCTCGGTACGGGCTTTTGTTGAAGTTTCAAGAACATACCTTCACCGAGGAGTCAAGCAGTATATTGATCCCTGCTACGTATATCTCGCGAAGAGACCATGAGGTTAAAATCAGAGAGACTAGGGCCCACACAGAGGCATACCGACAATATTTATTTCCACGAACAATACGAGACTGGAATAGAAGGGAGAACCGATAGAGTTACTCAAGGTACCCTCCGCGACACAACGTCAGGTGGCTTGCGGAGTATGGATGTAGATGTAGATGCGTAGACACACTGGACCTACTTCTGGAGTCATCGTCTGGGGTGCGAGTTTATGTGACCGCAGGAGCACTCTCGTGGTTATCCCACGCACCCTCACCGAAAATTTGAACGCCAGTTTGGCGATTCGATCTGTTGTTTTGCCTTTCATGAATGGCACTCCAGCAGGTGAAACTTCCTGGCAGATTAAAACTGTGTGCCGGACCGAGACTCGAACTCGGGGAGAGTTTCTGTAAAGTTTGGAATGTAGGAGGCGAGGTACTGGCAGAAGTAAAGCTGTGAGAATGGGGCGTGAGTCGTGCTTGGGTAGCTCAGTTGGTAGAGCACTTGCCCGCGAAAGGCAAAGGTCCCGAGTTCGAGTCTCTGTCCGGCAAATAGTTTTAATCTGCCAGGAAGTTTCATATCAGCGCACACTCCGCTGCGGAGTGAAAATCTCATTCTACTCCAGGAGGTGTTTTCCAGCAGGATAACACTCCCATATACTGCTGTTATAAAACTACACATTGTCGACATGTTGCCTTGGCCTGCTCGATCACCAGATCTGTCTCCATTTGATCACGTATGGGACAACATCATCGCACGACAACTCCAGCGTCATCCACAACCACCAGTAACCGTCCCTGTATTGACCGACCATGTGCAATAGGCATGGAACTCTATCCAACAAATTATCAGAAACTTATATGACAAAATGCAAGCACGTTTGCACGCTTGAACTCAATATTCTGGAAGTTACACTGGTTATTAATGTACCAACCTTCCACATTTTCATTGGCTTTTCTCGCGCTGACGTTGATCTTGCAACGTTAGTCGCTTAAATACATCATCTAGACAAATGTATTCCCGAAATTTCTTCACTCTGCATTTAATATTTCTTAGTGCTGGAATGTTTTTTTCGTTAGCGTATATCAACGCCATCTTTAAGTCAAGATGAGAAACATTCAAATTTCCTTCGTACTCCTATAGTGTTACGTGGCGTTGGTGAACTGTTGCTCGAGATGCAAGTCTCCTAGCGTGCTTGTATTATGACCGGGGCGGTGTGGCCAACCTCTTGCTGGAGAGCGGCCGGCGCTCCAGGCAATATATTTAGACCCGCGTGCCCCGGCGCCTGCCCCACTTGTTTCCAGCAGGGCACCCTGGCTTGTGGCAGTACAGGCTGCTTCCAGTGTCCCGACACACCCACACACACGCCTCACGTTCCCCTAACATCTCCTTATCTGTTACGTTCCAAGTTGCTGCACAGCGTGGCTGTACATACGAGAGGTTGTACGCGTTATCTGATTTTGGCAGCAGTCTCGCTATGGCAACACAAGTTCTGTACTAAAAAGTCGCCCTATCATTTCTTAGGTTATGAACAGAACACGACGACTTACCTTAGCAAAATAAACCTGCATTTATAACATTTGTAGATTTGTTATGAATGTGTAGGTGGTTCTCGATGGGAATGTGGATCGGTCGCGAGGCGTGCCGAGGTAGTCCGCACAGGCGTGATAACGCTGTGTCCTGGATGGTGCAGTGGTTAACGCACCTGCCTAGTAAGCAGGTTCTAATCCCGTCTAGTGCACATTTTTACTCGTCGCCACCGATTCCGCATAATATCCCGATGCCACTGAGAGCAGTGATTCCTTTCCTTTCCTTTCTTTCCCTCTCCAACCTCAGTTTACATATTATTTGTTGATTTGATCAGATGAGGGCCTTCAGGCCATAGAGAAAGCTTTTGATGATGTTGATTGGAACACAGTTTTTGAAATTCTGAAGCACCAGGGGTAACGTACAGGGAGTGGAAGGCTATCTACAATTTCCATAGAAATCAAAAAGCAGTTATGAAGGAGGCGGTAACTGGGAAGTGAGTGAGTCGGGGTTCTAGCCTACTCCGCTAACATCTGTACATTGAGCAAGCAGTACACGAAACCAAGAAAAAATTTGAAATCCTGATTACAGTTAGAGGAGAAGAAATAATTACTTTGAGTTTCGCCAGTGACATTGTAACTGTGTCAGAAACCTGAAGGGATTCGGGAGATCGCTTAAGCGAAATAGTTACCAATTGAAAAGAGGTTATAAGAGCAACAAATACAAAAGTAAAATAAAAGTAATGGAATGTTTTCGATTAAAATCCGACGAGCTGTGAGAATTAGATTAGGAAATGGAACACAAAGAAATAGTTGATTAGTTTTCTTATTGAATAGCAAAGTAGCTAGCGATGGCGGAAGTACAGAGGATGTAAAATGCATAGTTGCGATACTAAGCACAACTTTTCTTAAAAAGGGAAATATGCAACATCTAAAACTATTTTTCTGGAATGTGGCCTTGTACGGTAGTGAGATGCGGACGATTAGACAATACAGACGAGGAATGAATTGTGGTACCAACATTACTTAACCCTAGCAAGACCAACGCATATTCCACAACGTGCTTTACCAAGAGAAGTTTACTTAATGCCCACCCTTAAAACAGTTTTAGAGAACGAAACAGAATTCGTTAATTGTTGCTTGCTTATATTAACAACATACTTTTGAAAGAAATACTGTGTGTAAGTAGGGCTCAGATCCTGAAAATATCTTTTACGACACCCTTAACAATATCAATGTTTTTACAATGAGGTGTACTACCAAGCTGGGGGTACTTCAAGACCAACACGAAACAAAATTGAAAGACAAATTTCGTTGATTTTTGTTGACTGTTTCTCAAAATTTACTTTTTAAACAGATTTTGACCTGTAGTAAGGTCCTGAACCTGAAAATACTGAATAACATTCATTGCGGAAGGTGACATCTACTATTTAGATTTAATTTTTGGGTTCAGTTTAACTAAAAAATTTGAAACATTTATGGAATTTCGTAAAAGATTCTTAAAAAACGATTTTTTCAAAATTTTAAAATATAAAGTAACTGACTAGATGACAATATTTTCAAAAGGTGGATACAAAGTACTCCTGCCCCCTCTCCTCCCTTGGTATTGCAAGGGTTAAGTTGGAATGAGTAGCTCGAACAACTAATGATGAGCTATTAGATCAAACCTGGGAAAAAAGATCTTTGTAGCATAACTTCACTAAAGGAATGGATAAGTTTGTAGGACAAATTCTAAGTTATCAAGGAATACATAAGTTGGTAATGGACGGGAGGGTGGGGCGTGAAAGTTGTAAGGGGAGACCGAAGCTTGAGTGCAGTGAGCAACTTCAAGTGTACGTAGACTGCAGTAGTTCTACAGAGATGAACAGATTTGCGGAAGATAGACTAGCGTAGAGAATATCGGATTGAACACCTCAGCACCAACAACAAGAACAATGACATCAGAAACATGGAAAGTCGAGATATTATACCAGGATAGCAGCAACAAGTCACAAATACTGATGTCGTTAAGTAGCAGAATTAAAAAAGATGCCGGCCGGGGTGGCCGAGCGGTTCTAGGCGCTTCAGTCTGGAACCGCGCGACCACTTGGTTATTACAAAAACATAAACACATGTAAAAATAATAACGGGAGACCCCAGCGATCTTAACCATGATTCAATGGCGTCTTGAAGTTTCTAATTGTTTTCGAGAAGCTTTGTCGAAAACCCTTTCTTTCACGTGGTGTAGAAGTTGGCCATCATATCAGGGCAGGACGAGGTTTGGTCAATCACCGCCTATTGTAAATTTTTAAAGAGTTTTCGAAGTCTGTAGTAACGTGAATTCTCCTGCATCCAAACGACACTGGGAGTCAACATGGCATTTAGTTTCTTTTGGAGTAATCGTCGTAAATATTTTTAAAGTTTCACTAAAGTCTGTTCAGTTGACTTTTATAACCCGTTCCCTTCTATAAAACATGGTGACAGTAACCTTATTCGAAGAATATACTTGGTGGCACTTCATAGGTATCCCTGTGAATTTTTTTTTTTTTTTTCTCGACTTTCACATACGGAACCCATGTCTCATCTCCCGTAACAAGGTGATCGACAAAACGATCACCTTCAACAGTATGGTTAGATCTAAACTCCATTCTGTGAATCTTGTAGTTGAATTAAATTTAGGAGCACAACGAGCACAAAATCCGCGTTATCCAAATCTGTCAGTTAACAAAAGGTATAAAACAGTTCGTGAAACACAAGGAAAAAAGATTCAGAAATTCCTTAATTCGGAATCGTCGACTTTATCTAATTATTTCGTCGGTTTTGTTGCAGATGATCACCACAGACTACAGCCCATTAGGAGATTGTCCCTTTGCCTGATCGTGGAAATTATTTCGTCTCACGGCCGTCACTAAACATGCGGCACCTTCGTTAGTTAAATGCAGATCTATCAAGCCGAAATTTTATACGGTAATGATGAAGTAAATGCGTGAAGTTGTCGCATATTAAATACAACGTAAAGCCTTCTAATGCCAAGAATCCTATCTGAAAGGGGACGAGAGACAGAAAGAGAGAGAGAGAGAGAGAGAGAGCGGCCACCGCTGTATGAATGGCTTTTGCAGATTGGTCCAAGCATCGTGGCCTTCATCTATAAACATGTTCATTTCTATTACGTGTTTCCTAATGTCACCTACTCGCCTTCCATTAGGTGGTTGCCTGTCGTTTCTTATCGCTTCGTATTCAATAAGTAGCTTCCTTAGTCAGTACACAGCCTACTCCCCTAGTTACACGTCCTGTGCAGCTCGATTTTATTATATTTATACTCGTAATTACGTCTGCCATTCCTGTCTCTACTAATAAGTGCATCATGTTGTCTCCACTGTTTGCCGAGCGCCCCATCTTTTTTGAATGGTTTTTCACATTTAATGACAATGTGTCATTGCCGTAAGTCGAAACAGGCATTTCACGATGATCTGTAATTCTTTTCCATATTTGTGAAGAACTATATTTTGGTAATAACGTTGGTTGGTTGGTTGGTTGATTTGGGGGAGAGGGAACCAAACAGTGGGGTCATCGGTGCCACCGGATTAGGGAAGGATGGGGAAGGAGTCGCCGGCCGGGGTGGCCGAGCGCTACAGTCTGGAACCGTGCGACCGCTACGGTCGCAGGTTCGAATCCTGCCTCGGGCATGGATGTGTGTGAAGTCCATAGGCTAGTTAGGTTTAAGTAGTTCTAAGTTCTAGGGGACTGATGACCACAGCAGTTAAGTCCCATAGTGCTCAGAGTCATTTGAACCATTTGAAGGAAGTCGGTCGCGCCCTTTCAAAGGAACGATACCGGAATTTGCCTGAAGCGATTTATGGGAATCACAGAAACCCTAAATCAGGATGGACGGACGCGGTTTTGAATCGTCGTCCTGCCGAATGCGAGTCCTATGTGATAAACACTGCGCCAGCTCGTTTGGTGTTAGTAACGTTATGTGTATCATAAGCTACAGTTACTTTCGCTCATAGTAAACATCAAAATACACACGCTTTGTAAATCAGGATATACTTTCTTATTTCAACACTGTAGAAATGTTCCAGCTGTTGTCTCAATAAATTTTTCTCTGCCTCTGTGAGTTCTTCGTAATGTACAAAATATTTTGCACTTACTTGCTTCCACGTCGGAAGCAAGTGAAGGCCACTTGGTGCAAGACCCTTCCCGTATGATAATTGTAGCAGGGCAGTGCGCCATGTGCCGTCTGTGGTGAGCGTTATTGTGTGTGTGTGTGTGTGTGAGAGAGAGAGAGAGAGAGAGAGAGAGAGAGAGAGAGAGAGAGAGAAGTAAATACAGGGTGTACATAAAGTCCGAGAACACTTTCAATTATTTATTGCACAAGAACCAAACATTGCACAGATATTATACATATGTCATTTTGAAGAGAAACCCAGAAAGCCTTTTTTTTTCTCATGTATATCGCCACAACGTAGTTCGGTAATTTGCCGATAGTCAGCGCTAGTCGCAAACATGGCGAGTTCAGGTGCGGAGAGAGCTTTCTGTGTGTTGGAGTTCGACAAAAATAAGTGTGCTACAGCTGTTCAACCTATGTTTAGAGCAAAGTAAGAAGCCACCAACAGGGAACACCATTTACCACTGGCACAACAAATTCATTACGACGAGTTGCTTGTGCCCGGCAAAGAGAAGCGGACGTCCCAGGGTGAGTGAAGTGAATGTGGAGCGCCTACTAGACACATTCATAAGGAGTCCAAAAACATCCAGTGCCTCCATCTCCGGCAGGTAATTCGGAAGGATACCGCCCTTCGATTGTGCCATTCCAGCACTAATCGAAGCGTTAGGGTTTCAGGTGCCCGCCATCCAGCCAGCCAGCCAGCCAGCCCGAGCAGCAGAGGTCCAGCCGAGCAGCAGCAGCAGCAGCAGCGGTCCGCGTCAGCAGCAGCGGTCCCGGCCAGCAGCAGCGGTCCAGTCAGCCAGCCAGCCAGCCAGCCAGCCCTCCAGCAGCAGCGGCAGCAGCGGCCCCGGCCCTTTCCGCGGCAGTAGCAGCTGCGGCGTTCTTGCCAGCAGTCACCAGCGCCAGCGCCAGCAGCATGGGACTCTGGTCTTCGTCCGTCTTCGTGCGTCCCCAGTTTATTCCTCTCCATTTCGTCCTGTGCTGTCTTCGTTCATCCCTGTCGCCATGTCAGCCCCCACCACCACTGCCACTACTACCACCACTGCCATTGTGTACACTTCGCCCTCCGCCGCCACCACCACCATTACATGGTGTGCCCAGTCACCCCCCCCCCCCTCTTTCCATCCCTCCTCTTCTAACTCTCCCTTCGCCCTCGCTCTTTGTCGTCCCCTCCCCACTTTCTTCCTCCCACTCGTCTCCCTCTGATCCTTTCCCCCCACTCCTCCAGCCTGTCACTGCAGCTCCAGCTAGGGTGGTGGCCCGTCGGGTCACTGCCCATGCCCAGCTCTCCCCATCGCCTTCACCATCACCGCCACCGCCACCACCATCGCTGTCGCCGTCGCCTTCACCGTCACCATCTCTGGCGCCGACTACTGCGCCCACGCCGGGACCTGCCACTTCCTGCCACCTCCCTATAGCTCCCGTCCCTCATGTCACCACCCACCCTTCTGCCGCAGTTAAACGCCCTTGTGGCACCACCACCTCCTCCGCTCCCAAAAAGGCCACGCCCATTCCTCCTTCCTCCCCCCAGGATGCCATGGATGTCTCCCCACCTGGCCCTGCTCCCTCCGCCTCCTCCTCCTCCTCCTCCACCCCCTCTTTATACAAATACCTCCTCTCCCATCCCGATCCTTCCCTTCTCGAAGCCCGGAACCTCTCCCTCCTCCTCCGCCAACACTTCCCTGGTGCTCCCATCGCACTCCTCACTCCCAGACGGGATTCAGTTCTCATCTCCTGCCCCAGCCCCACCCTCCATACTGACATCCTCTCCCGCCTCCCCATCATCCGGTTTGGCCCCAGCGCCTCCCTCACCCCTGCTCCTTCTTCATCTCCTACCTGCCAACCCCAACTCCCACATCGCCCGCTGACCCTCACCGCTGTGATCACTCGACTTAGTCCGACGATCACGGAGGAGGAGGTGTTGGCGGAGCTCAAGGTGCATCCCTCGCTGGAGGTGCGGGCGGTCCACCGCATTTTTAACTCAGCCGGCCCCACCTGCCTTATGCGGGTTTTCTTTGAGGATGCCCCCTCCATTGACCATCTCCTGAAGGAGGGTGCCCTCCTCTTCAACCAGCGTTATAAGGTCGACCCCTCCCGTTCCCCTCCTCAACCCCTTCGCTGCCAAAGGTGTCTGTGCTACAACACGCACCCAACAGCTGAGTGCCGTGAGGCCCCCGCCTGCCCGCATTGTAGGCAAGCGCACTTCCTCCAGCAGTCCCCTAACCTTCAATCCCCTCCTTCCTCTAATACCTGCAATCTCCATCAACCTACCCTCAAAACTGTAAAGCCCAACCCCCTACGACGACTCCTGAACTCACCATCCTTGTCTGTCCTCTGGATGCCCCCACCCCTCCTGGCAATTCCCTTCGTCCCCCCCCCCCCACCGCTGAGCACATCATCAGGTTCCTCACCATTGTCCTGCAAAACGTCCACCCTTTCCAGCGCCCCCACACCCTCCAAAGGTCTCCCTTGCCGCCCGTTCCGTCTTCCACCTAAAAATGTATGCCACCTACTGCCACAACCAGGCCCATTTCACCTTCTCCCGTCTCGACACCCACGTCTAAATCCCTGTCATGGGCGTCAGCACCGTATCCTGTTCAACAACATCCATTCCCTTCTCGCCAACAAGAACCTCTTCATGCACTGCCTTGCAACCCACCATGTGGATGCCTTCCTCCTCAATGAAACCTTCCTCCAACCCCACCACACCGTCCATACTTTGCCCTACCTTCTCCACCGCTCCGATAATCCCCTCCTGATTGCGCATGGCGGAGTTGCCATTGGTCACCACTGCCAGATCCCGGTTCAGCTCCAACCTCTCCTTCCCGACCCCACTGAACACCTGATCCTTAGTCTCTTCTTCCCCGGCCTTACCGTCACCTGCGCCACCATCTATGTCCGCCCTAACGCCCCTATTCCTTTCGACTTCCTCTCCCACATTGATCGTACCTTCTCCTCCTACGTGATCGCCACCGACCTCAACATCCATAGTTGTTCCGCCACCCAGTTACGGCGGTGGCATCAGTTCCTCTCCATCCTCCAAGGCGACCTCGTCCCCATTCCCCAGCACACCAGCCCCAAATCGAACTCCACTCCTGATGTCATCCTCTCCTCCCCCAACCTCCTTGGCCGCATAGCGTGGATGTCCTGGACCCCATTGGTAGCGACCATCTCCCTGTCCTCCTCACCATTTCAGACGGTCGTCGCCCCTGCCCCAACCCTCGTAATGACTATTCCCATGCCGACTGGAATGCCTACCGGGATACCCTCTCCACCCGGGTCGAAGGCCACCCCTTCACCTACCACCACCCTGACAATGTTACTCATGCTGCCTCCTTTCTCCAGCAGACCTTGTCTGAGTCCGTGGAGGCCCACGTCCCTAATGTCGCCATCCACCCCCACTGTCCTACCTTACATTTTCATCGTAAAGTTCGTGGGTACCTGAACACGCAGCTGCCGCATCGACGGATCGGGCGTGCCACAGAAGGGGACAGCTGTTTCATGAGATGACCTCCCCAATCACTCTGTTTCACTTTTTTCTGCGGTGAAAAATTAAAGATCTGGTGTATGTACTGCCTCTAGCACGTGATGTAGCAGAGCTCCTGGAGAGAATACTGGAAGCGACTACCACAGTCGACGATGCCGTGCTGGGACGGATATGGCAAGAATTCGATTACCGTATTGATGTCGCATATCGAAGGTTTGTAAAAAGAACTTTCAGAGTTTCTCTTCAAAATGCAATATGTATGACATTTGTACAATGTTTATTTCTTGTGCAATAAATAATTGAAAGTGTTCCCGGACTTGATGTTCACCCTGTACATGCCGTTCCACTGACGGTCGCTTATTCCCGCGGCCCTTTCAATCCAGTCTAGAAAGTCACCTCCTTGTTACAGCCAGGAAAAAATTCACATTTGAAGAATCTAGATTATACATGTCTGTTTTGAGCGCAGCTATACCATAACTGAAATTTATTTGATTACATCGCGTCATGCGGGCACGGGAAGAGATGGTAGATCTGTCTCTATCGAAAACCCAGCATTTGTTCGATTTTTATTAAGTTTTTACCTTTACTTTGTGCACCATCTTCATGATCGCTCTTGCGGAATACTGCGTCCTGTTTTTCCGTACGTAAGATAAAACTCATTAACCTTGTTTAAAGATGACAGTGGACGTGGATATCTTGGATTACAATCAGCTGCAGATCGGCGTTGCCTAGCGGCTAACTTAGCTACGAAGTGATCTAGTGAACGTGCTTTCGACGCAGAGATTTCGTAACCACGTTCACAGACAGCCATGAGGCGCTTTGTATCGACTCTAACTCGACGAAGCAGAGCGTCACTTGGCACGGACGGATAAATTTAGTTGTCCGTCGGCCAGAGGGCTGGTGAGTTGTGTTACAGGAAGCATTCCGTTAGGATGCTGCCGTGAGCAGAGGCAACTCCGAAGTGGAAGCTGCTTGTTTATCTTCTGTCCTGGGAAAGATAAAGAAAGCAGAGTTAAGGATAATGCCATAGTTCCTTAAGACTGAAGTGTCTCTATTAAGGTCAAGTAACAAGGAAACTGTTTTTGTTCTTTAATTTATCCATGTTATATTGATGTTATTTAAGGCTGTGACTAAACTGTAAGTTTTTTGTGAAATAATATAAGCTGCAACAGTCACTAGTTATTCATAGTTTATTAGCACTCCACGTTTCTGCACAATGCTGCCATCATCATATGAATTTACAATTACTTTCACATTGTAATTTGCGTGAAGTGAGGTTAGTTACCTTTGCGTGTTCCAGTGAGGTTATGTGTCGGAAAAGACTCCTGTTTAGGGAGGTAAGCCGCGCGGTCTTGGGCGCTGCAGTCATCGACTGTGCGGCTGATCCCGGCAGAGGTTCGAGTCCTCCCTCGGGCATGGGTGTGTGTGTTTGCCCTTAGGATAATTAGGTTAAGTAGTGTGTAAGATTAGGGACTGATGACCTTAGCAGTTAAGTCCCATAAGATTTCACACACATTTGAAAATTTTTTTTTTAGGTAGGTAAATATGTTATAGTGCGTACATTATGTGATTAGCATGTTTAGATAATAGCGAGGTTAGTTTCCTTTGCTGCGTTCCAGTGAGGCTGTGTGTCGAAAAAGACTCCATGAAAATCCGAGCGGTTCTAGGCGCTACAGTCTGGAACCGCGCGACCTCTACGGTCGCAGGTTCGAATACTGCCTCGTGCATGGATGTTTGTGATGTCCTTAGGTTAGTTAGGTTTAAGTAGTTTTACGTTCTAGGGGATTGATGACCTCAGAAGTTAAGTCCCATAGTGCTCAGAGCCATTTGAGCCAACTCCATGAAAATAAATATATTATAGTGTGTTCATTATGTGATAAGCATGATTAGTCATTTTGTTAGTGCATTACCTTACAAGAAACATCGTGGCGGATAAAAACTGTATGCCAGGCCGAGTCTCGAACTCGGGATCTTTGCCTTTCGCGGGCAAGTGCTCTACCAACTGAGCTACCCAAGCACGACTCCGCACCTTCCTCACAGCTTTACTTCTGCCAGTACCTCATCTCCTACCTTCCAAACTTCACACGGACACAGCTGCAGAGTGAAAATTCATTCTGCACTAACTTAAATTTTTGCTGGTGACTTCGTTGTTTGGCGCACAGAGCACAGTAACAAGTACAGGTATATCACAACTTAATACTTTCACAATCATTTGTTTACATCAGCCGAAGGTCTTTTAAAAGTTTTGATAACATAGTTTCTATTGCCACGACAGTACTATACATTGAAGATGGACCGTTTATATCTAGTTGTATTTATGTAATGGCCAATATTAGGTGGGTAGTTTGTAAAGACTATTTTTTTCTCTCTCTCAGTGAAACAGGCATTCAACAATGGAGAAGTTTCTAAAGAAGTTAATATTATTACTTTCATGTTCATCATTTAGTAACATGTCTTCACGTACTGTGCTATGGATGTTTTTGTTCTACTAATATTTGTTTATTTCTAACTAGCTTTCGGGTTAATGGGCCATCTTCAGGAAAGAACTGACTAGCGTCCTCAGGGAAAATTAGTTCTTAGACAACCAAACATAAACGAAGATACAACACTTGCACAGAATGCTGTGCATCAGACTTCCTTTTTAACTTTGTTAATTACCCTTTACGCAGTGGACAATATTAAACGAACTAAATAATTGAACTATACAATAGTATCGTATTACAGGTTATATGACACTGGCTGAGAACTGTCTGGATACTAGTCACTTGTGCAACAACCACGTTTTACACTGTAAATTACAATTTACGCAGTGGACAATATTAAACACAATACATAATTAAAATACACAATATTACAGTATTACAAGAATTTTTTTTAAAAAGAATATATCGCGATTTGACTCTAAGCTACTGTATTTTTCTTCTGTACAGATTTCGTCTTTTACGCCATTATCGAGTACGGTACTAAAAGTTCGTAGACCATTAACACGTCATATATGGTAAAGTTAGCCCGAAACAGATAAACAAAACTAGTACACGCCTTTAAGATGTAATTATTAAAATGACGTTGTATGTAGCACTTCTGCATGGGCTTGGTATGTGTATCCTTTGTTCAGCGCATGTTCGACAGGGGTGGGGTCTGACTTAAGTAATCTCCATCTGCGTTCGTGTTCAATCAGCGTAGTTGCTATAGTCCTGCCTGTTTGACCAACATACAGTTTGGTTACAGTCACTGCAAATGATTTTCAAAACATTACTGTCACTTAATAAATCTGTTTTTGTCCTTGCTGTTGAATAAGATACGAGCTGACTGTTGCTGCAGAGTGGGCATACACATAGAGCAACATTTTTCTTCTTTGTTTCTTCAGCAGAATGTTGTCAGTTAAGTGAGGCATATAGCCACAGTCAGACGCAATTCTTTTAATCGTATCTAATTCTGTCATCAAGCATACTGCACTGAGTTTCGTCAAACTGACACATAACTAAACAAATGAAACCTATAGAGACTTTGTGACTGTACGTTTATTACACAAAAATATCCCAATTGCTGTAATATATGTATAAAGACATGTATTTTTTATTAAAGTAGTAGTGGTTAAATACCTGAACAGTCATTACTTACGATGCAGCCATTTACGCTCATTGGTAATTGCACTGTAGTCTGGACACTGGAAGAATATTAAGGAAATTCCATTTGTCCACGGCAAGATCGGTTCTTTAGGGGACTTAACTGCTAAGGTCATCAGTTCCTAAGCTTAACAGGTTGGATTAACAAAAGCGCGAGAGCATTACAGGGATGCTCAACAAACTCCAGTCGCCCCTCAAGAGACACGTTGTGCGGCGCAGAGAGGCTTAAATTGGATTTTTCGAGTAGAGTCCGGCAACATGTTACTACCTCCCTCATACGTCGCGCGAAATGACCACGACGAGGAAATCGACGCAATTAGAGCTCGTACTGATGTTTAGGGACAGAAATTCTTTACACGCACTTCGCGAAAGGAACAGGCCGTGCCGGGGCTGTGGCAAGATAAATAAGATCGCTTCAGCTGTATGATAAATCTTTATTTCTGACCCAACTAGTTTCGCGGCTTTAGAGGCACATCTTAAGGGATGCAGATTTATAATTTATTCCAAACAATAAGCTATAGACGACCCAACTTTCTTTGTCCCATTGTGATAAAACTATTTAACCGTTAAGAGGTTGGTAGTCCAATTTAAAATAGAGCAGAATATACGGCAGGCACATCACCCCTAAACAGGAAATCAAAGGCTTGACATTGCCGTGGCAACATGAGGCCCGTCTAGGCGGTCTCTGCGGACCTTTATCGGGATGATGTTCCCCACACTATGTTCAAAATGTTCAAACGTGTGTGAAATATTATGCGACTTAACTGCTACGGTCATCAGTCCCTAAGCTTACACATTACTTAACCTAAATTATCCTAAGGACAAACACACACTTCCATGCCCGAGGGAGGACTCGAACCTCCTCCGGGACCAGCCGCACAGTCCATGACTGCAGCCCCTTAGACCGCTCGGCTAATCCCCACATTACGCTCTATTTTAAATTCGACTATTGACTTCTTGACGGTTAAACAGTTTTATCACACTGGGACAAAGAAAGTTGGGTTATCTATTGTTTATCGTTTGGAATAAATTATAAATCAGTATCCCTGAAGATATGGCTCTAACGCTGCGAAAGTAGTTCGATCAGAAATAAAGAACTGCCATCCAGCTGAAGCGGTCTTATTCATCATGATTCATTTCTACAGTCGTGGATGTCCACAATACAAAATTTGCTGCATGGCGAGATAGGCAGCCGCCAAGGGCGCAGGCACCCGGGGAGCGCAAAAACTGACTGGGAAAAGACGAAAGATGGCTTAAGAAGTAACTGGGAGAGGAACGTGAGTTCTCGTATCCCCCGTCTTCCTATCTCTGCCTTCGGGAAGCGTCCGCAGCTCGTAGTCGTGCGGTAGCGTTCTCGCTTCCCACGCCCGGGTTCCCGGGTTCGATTCCCGGTGGGGTCAGGGATTTTCTCTGCCTCGTGACGGCTGGGTGTTGTGTGATGTCCTTAGGTTAGCTAGGTTTAAGTAGTGCTCAGAGCCATTTGAACCTTCGGGAAGAAGTGTTTTCCCTCCGGCCAGGACTGCAAACACACTCCGTTGTCACAGTATCATTTCGTAATCGTATAATCATAAACAACTGTCTGCTACCAAACAGGCGTCGCTTAACGTGTCAACACTGTGCATGGTTGATAAACCTGTGGCCTACACAGTTTTCTCATGTTAAACAATGGAGGACATGCAGCTGCTTCGTTTGTTATTGTAGGCCATCAACGGGTGATGAGAGTCTGCCCACTGAAGACTGCGGTGATTTTAAGCTAGAGGGCTTCAAAGTATTTTATAGAATAGCAATTAAAATGGTAAACAAGTCTCTCGTGTAGCACACCAAATGAGAGCTCTGTATTTTATTTTATTTATTTTTATTTTTTTATTTAACCTGATCGACATTTTACAAAACATACAGCAGATTTTGGCGGTACCAGAAACATCGACACAGCTGAGATAGTTAACGAAATGACAGCTTTCAAATTCTAATACGAAGAACTCATTAAGCACAGCTTCCCTTTTCGACATTTCGAAAGTTTTATTTAATTTTTTATTTCTTTATTTTTTCGAAATATGGGTGATTATCCAAACATCTAAATAGCTTTTAGGATATTGATGACAGTTCCAGTGACTGCAGCATCTTGTAAATGCAGTTTCAGCAGATTAGCTAATTAACGTAGAGTACAGATACAGTAGGCAGTCAAATTCAGTTACCTTGCTGAAAGAATAAGACACAGTTGCTAAACTCGACTTCAGTGTCATAATCAGTGTGTGTTTTGCTCGAAGCAAGGAAATGGAAAGTTAAATTATATTCCAAATTTATTTATTGGAAAATTATGTATTCTGAACACTTAATTATGTCACTTTTCTATTTCGAATTAATACTTTATGCACATTAATAACTTATGAGGGGCAAGTAAATTCGATTATTCATTATACGTCATACCAAAATACATAGCTGCTACATAAACAATAAGATATGGATTTTGATTTACTATGAATTTTTTTAGAAAGTTTACACAATTTATAATTTGTTAATTACAATGATACATAATTGCTTGTGTGTAAGATTCTTCACTTATGTAGTTCATTTAAGTTATATTTTTCAATTACAATTCATTTTTATTAAACCTACCTTACAAATTTCAAAATTTCCTAGATGTGCATACAAAAAAAATTGCAGAAAAGTGGTTTATTTGAGAAATGGGTGCGGTGCACGAAGCAGCTTTGGCAGTTCCACCAAGGACTTAGTTAGGATCACCTTGGTACGGCTCTGAGAAGGATACTGATAGTGGTATACCAGAAGTACCCTCCACCACACACACTAAGATAGCTTGCGGGGTATAGTTATACACGTAGAAAGAGACAATGTCAATACCGTCATCAGTTTCACTTGTCGAACTGAGATACCGTTCCGTCTGTAAAAACCCCGATTTCTTTGATACGGTAAACTCTAACCCTTCTTCCTTTGAGTTAATTTTATCCGTTCTTGACTTATAATCATCTCCGCGACTGTGGAATAGATTTACAGATTAACATAATAATCGGAACTGCTTTTTTGTCTCCTGTTTTTGTTTATCTGCAACCACTATGTTCGTTTTTATGGTGTGGCACGAGGCAGTTAATTGGGCACAACAGAACACCACATTGGCATTGCTAACTTCGCAGCAGAAACACATTGAGGTGAGAAGAACAACGGTATAGCTATTTCTACCTCTAGTATTTTAGTTTGTCCCGAGAATCAAAAGCAACCTTCAGTTTCGAACCAACGGCAAAGCCCAGGTATCAAATCCCTACCAAATTACAGAAAGATAACTTCCTGCGAAAGGTATAAGTACGAGCAATACTTCCCTTTTATCATAAAGATATGACTACGTTATTTAGATCGTAATAAGTTAACCAAATGTTTCGACAAAATTATGTAAATGAAACTCTGTCGAAAGAGAAAGGAGGACTAGGGTTTAATGTTCCGTCGGGGACGAGTTCATTAAAGCGCGGATAGAGGACGAAAAGAGAAGGAAATTGAGCTTGCACTTTCGAGGGACCCATCCCGTCATTCGTCGTAATCAATTTAGGGGAACCACGAAAAACATAAATCAGGAATGTCGGACAGGGATTTGTAACGGTATTCTCTCGAATAAGAGTACAGTGTCTTTCCACAGCGCCAATCCGTTCACTGAAATTCTGTCGAGAATGTACCTCCAACAGAGAATCGATGCACACTATCTATAATTAATGAAGGGAGAAATTTCAGGTATTAAAATAATTACCGCAAACGATCGCTTTTGTTTTTTTGTTCAGTTTCGAATGAATGTTTGGGATATTCTTATCCTGTAATCTAAGAACAACAGTTGCACAAACTTGCGTTTTTCTGCATGTAAAGTAGTAGCAAGTTTTTGGGCCAGGCTGATATTCTGTTGAGATTTAACTGTAACTTACTGCAATGTTTTCGGTCAGATTTTTTCATTGATTGTGTCATTTGCAAAAAGTCTGGATTTGCAACTAATATTCTCTGTTAATAGGTGACATGAATGTCAATATTCCAGTTACTCCCATGGTGCACTTCAGATGTTACTTCAACACGTGAGAGGACTTTCTATTGATGATACCGGTTATGATGTCGTTAGGTTTAAAAATATTTTAATTTTTCTTGTTCAATTTATTTTTTCTAAGTCATTCGTCAACACCTATCTTTTGATAGTACTATACAGTGGTAAGCCAAAACATTATGACCATTGCCCACCGCGACGGTGAGTGCCACCTAGTGCCGTTGTGAGCACGTGACGCGGTAACAAAACTATGTAAGCGGAGCATACACGATCGGGGGGATCACCATAGCGAAGACATCGGCTGCAAATGGGGAAATCCTTTGAGATAAGCAACTTTGACTAAAGGCAGATTATTATTACGCAGAGCCTATGAACGAGTATCTCGAAAACGGCGAAACTGATCGAATGTTCACGTGCTACTGTCGTGATCATCTACAGGAAGGACAGTGAAACTACCACTACGCGACGAATGGTTGGACGTCCACGACTCTACACGGAACGTGGGGTTCGGGGCTTGTCTGCTGTGTAAAGTAGGGTAGATGGTGATGTGTGGCATATCTGCCGAAAGAGCACCATGCTGGTGCGCGCAAAAATATTTCGGAGCACACCGTTCATCGTACATTGTTGAACATGGAGCTCCGTAGCAGACCACCCCTACGTGTTCACATGTCGACCCAGCGACTCGTCAGTTACGATTGCAGTGGGCACGGGATCATCGGGATTCGACCGTAAATCAATGGAAACGTATCGGTTCTTCTGATGAAACACATTTTTGCTACGTTAGGTTGATGGTCGTCTCCACAAACGCCGTCATCGAGGTCAATAGCTGCTCGAAACGTGCAGCACACCACGGATGCAGGCTGGTGGGAGCAGTATAGCGCTGCGGGAGACGTTCTCCTGCGCTTGCATGGGACCTGTAGCGGTAATCAAAGACACACTGACAGCTGCGAACCTTCTGCATCAATTCGTGCTTGATGTTTTCGCCGATGGCGATGTCATCTTTCAGCGGTACAGTTGTCCGTGTCTGGGAGCCAGAACAGTAGTTTGAGAAGCTTTATAGTGAACTCATGTTGACGTCTCGGCGACCAAATTCGCCTGATGAAAACCCTACAAAACACACCTGGGTCGCTGTCAGGCACCATCACCGCGTACGCAAATCAGCGGCCCTTTATTAACGCCGAATTACAAGACCTGTTCGTAGACGTCTAATGTCCCACACCTCTGCAAACCTACCAACCTCCTGTCGGATCCCTGATACGCAGAATCGGTAATGTATTTCATTCCAAAGTCGGACAAAGAGCTATTAAACATGTGCTCATGATGTTTTGGCTAATCAGTGTACGCTGATATTCACAGAAATTTACTGGCATGTGGAAAAAGTTACTTGCCAGTACCCATTAGAGTAGGTTGCAAACTGCACTGCAGTTTAATATTCTTAAACTTGTCCCCTGGACAACAAATGACAGAATCTTAATAAACGTCGTGTCCCTTAGTTAGTTACTTACATGCTGCATAGATCATTTGGACGATTGTTTTATCGAATTATGTGGAACATGACACTTTACAGGATGTGTATACGTGACTAGTGTTAACATTAATGCACACATTATTTTTTTAGCTCTACTCATGCAACTACGCTTAAAACAAGTTTTTTAACTGGCTATCAGATCAAAAATAGAAACACGTCAGAGAAATAGAAGGACCCGTCCAGGAGAAATAATTTTAAGTTCAGTTTAAAACTTGCTATGTTGCCCACCAGACATTTTATAGTATTGGAAAAAAGTTCAAACTTTTTTGTTTCTGGATAATGTACTCCTTTCTGAGCCACTGACAGGTTCAGTAATGGGTAATAAAGGTCATTTTTACTTCTAGCGTTGTAGGTATGGACATGACTGCTCTTCACAAATTGTAATGGATTTTTATGACGATTTTAATAAGCGAAAATATGTAATGTGACGGCGCAGTTAAGGTGCCAAGCTCGTTAAAGAGCTGCCTACATGACCTCCGTGGGTGAACACCACATATCACTCTTACTGCTTGTTTTTGAGCAATTAATACTGTCTCGACAAGTGATATGTTATCCCAGAAAATTATTCCCTCTTTTTTTTCGCTGGATGAATATATTATTGCTCACGCCCTTATTTCATTTTCCATTTAATCAGATCTGTGTTACGAATAACATTTGATAATATTGTCAAACCAGCTGCTGCTCTTTCAAATTACCTCCACAACGTACCAGAGAGGTAAGTGACATAATATAAATCATTGTATGAGTTCTCGCGCGCGGTGTTGGCCAACAACAGGAAAAAATATTCTTTAAAAATATAGTGAATAGTTTAATAAAATAATCTAATTTAAACGCGGCCATTATTACAGAAGTGCAAGACGGCCGATTAACTTGCTTATCAACACAAAACGAACTACATCTAAACAGCTACACACTGATATGGTACAAAAACTGTGTTTCTTACATTGCATTTAGTTTTCTAACCGGTACCATCAGTATTATGATTTAAAAAACGAAAAATTCAACAAATAGGGTCTGCTTTGAAGAATTAAAGAGAAATAGATTAACTGTTTTTAAGGCTGCCTTCGCTTTACACAATATTTGGTTTTGCAAAACGCATCAATTTATTGGAATCTGAGGTCAAATAGTACTTGGGATTGATTTATGTGCAATTTCAACTTGAATTTCGATCCACTTTGTCTTGAAGTCCTGCTATGGAAAAAAAGACTTATGTTTAGCAGCAGTGGCAGTAGATCTCTGTATGTCGACTAATTCTTGTAGAGAAGAAATTGGAATATGTATTTATTAAACTTGTTACGGAACACTTTTTTGGGGGGACTGTAGGCTATGTTATTGAAAACAATAGATTTGTGTGCGTTAATTTTTAGTCTGTTTCACTAACACATCTTAGAGCACCCACTTGCTATTATATTTATTAAGTTTTTAGTTTAACTATAAGCATTTAAACTATGAATTCGTAATCTTGATGTGTCTACAGAAAAATTACCAAAAACATAAACCTTCTTGTAAATTGTAGCAGGGAAAGTTAAATTTCATGAAATTACAAAGACCTTAAATATAGCTCCAGAATCACTAAGGCCAAAACTTTTAAATTAAAATGCCGACGTAATATTACATCATTCTGTTTGGAAATTAAAAGCTTTAATAATGCGTCTATTTGTTGCACAAATAACTCAAAATCACTAGCTGGAGCTCAGTATATCGTGACTGTTACCAAGAACGTCCCACTAATTTATACTGCTACAGCACAAGCTTCAAAATGCTAAGCACTGCAAAATCTGAGAGAGTTAATGCTTTATATTTGTGTTCCTTCTTAATATATGTGGAAATGCCAGCTTCAGTATCACTTTTCAGAGTGGTTCGTGCTCCCTGAATAAATATAAATTCTAACGTTAAGTTCTTAATCCACATGGCATAGCGAATGAAACAAAGTAAAACTACACAACCACGCTTAATAACTAGACAATCGAGGTCGCAGTCAGGCAAACACCTATACGTCGCATGTGATTTGTCTGATTGCATGGGAATCTCGAGAGATCAGCGATCAATCGCTGTGATCTGGCAACACACGTGCGATCTTCGGGCATTACGTGCGACTTAGCAACAAACTGCTGTGATTAGTCGTTCGTGTGGCGAGTACATTACTAAATCTCAATTTTTACAACTGAAAAAGGTACATTTAGAAAATCACCTTCGTGGCCTCCGCTGGATCGTGCCTAATACATAAAGGGCAAATTACACCATATTCCTTGAACATTTAGAATATATACAAGTGTATAGGATGGCTATAATTAAACTTTCGCTATTAGAGGGGTCTCTCACGAAAATTGAGTGATCGTAGGAAAACCAAACATTGTGGAAACATTTGCAATGACATGCAGAGGAGAAATAACGAATAAACGATTGAAAAAAAAGTTTTTTTTAATTTCCACATGAGGCGAAACGTTTGTTAATTGCGTACCATGTTTACCTTCCAGGTTACAGACGTTGCTGAATATCACGACCATCCGTATCCATAACAGTCTGTCCAACTTTCCTACAAGAGTTACCGCACCATTATGCAGCCCACTTGTCATTACCATTTGTATGAATTCATACGCAACACAAGTAAAGCCCTGCTAACCTTGTCGAGACCCCCCCCCCTCCCTCCTAACTCCATTTATTGTCCACATTACTCTTTTCTAAAGATTCGAGAGGAGCAAAGGTTACAATAAACTTCCTAGTTTTCTTAGCTTTTCGTGTAGAGTTGACTCCAGCTCTTCTTGAAGCTGAAAATGTCAATTTTAGGTCCTCGCAGTTGGATTGATCTAAATAAACTTGAGGATTGTTGTTGCAGAATTTTTGTTTTTACTTCAATATATTTTCTCACGTTCTAGTATATCATACAGTCTTTTTCACATTGACAGCGCCGGAATTACATTGTTCGCACAAAAATACGGCCGATCACATCAGAGGCATGTTTATGACTCCCACACTCTGCAAAAATAACCATATTCCAAAGGGTTTACAATTTTTCTTAACAAATTAATTTCTACTAGTTTCTGTTCCATTATTACTTTCGATTATTATTTCATAAATGAATCCAGAAATAAACATAGCAACCAGTACAGTATTGCGTAATTAATAATAGAAATTTTAAATGTGCCAACAATTCGTTATTTCAAATGTTTCTAAAAAAATAATTTTAACTGTCCCTTCAGATCTAGTACTTATCGCTTATAGCATCGAGACTAAAATATTTTGTGAAGTAACTCTTTTTCATAAATTTTAGTTTGAAATATAACATACTGAGTATAAAATTATATGAAAGTTTTCAGAGAAGCAACTGAGATAATATTGACCTGTCCAAAATTCCAAAAATAATACTGGTATCGACAACTACTTTTGAGGAAAAGTAATGATAGAGGAGGATATCCCGCTACCAATGTCTGTACTAAAATGATAATCAGTTTAAATGTCAAATGTATGCGAAATCTTATGGGACTTAACTGCTAAGGCCATCAGTCCCTAAGCTTACACACTGCTTAACTTAAATTATCTAAGGACAAACACACACACCCTTGCCCGGGGGAGGACTCGAACCTCCGCCGGGATCAGCCGCACAGTCCGTGACCGCAGCGCCTGAGACCGCTCGGCTAATCCCACGCGGCGGTACACCAGTCACTAGAGTCCTTTACTTATGAATTCTTCCAGCCAGAAGCAACTTACACCGCATTCACGGAAATAAACTGATCGCTTGTAAGAGTCTTGTCACATTCATTACATATGACGAAAATCTTAACTTATAAGAAAACAGTTTTTTTTAGTTTATTTAGTATTTCGTCTGGGATCATAGCTTGTTTGGCACAGACACGGTTTCCTCAACATATGGGACATCGTAAGGGAACATAAAAATGTGAGAGAAAAATACTAGCCTTCACATATACATCCATATTTTGTAAGTCTGAATTTTATATATTATCTCAGTTCAACAGTGCAGAAATGTTTGAACTGTTGTCTAAACAAATTTTTTCTTCGCCTCCGTAAATTCTTCGTTGTCTGGGAAAGATTTTGCACCTAGTTGCTCCTTCAACGTTGACAACAAGTTAAAGCCACTCCAAAGGCCACTTTGTATCCAGTGTTAGTACCTGAGGCTTATGAAGTTACAATTATATCTTGAGTTTCGTTGTAATAAGACGGAAAGCAGTTAATGAATCGGTAAAAGTAATCGGCAAATTCAACCAATCGTACATTCGAGAAAAGGTAAAACTGCGCAGAGGAAGAGACAGAAGGACTGTCTTGGTAAGTGGTGCAGATAACGTTCCACCAGGAAGTTGCCTGCCACTCGTCGCCACTCGATACCGACACAAGCAATCGTGCTGGGACTTTCGGCCGCCCGGGCGTTGTATCCAATATCCACACTCCTGTATCCAATATCCGCAGCGCGCTCCCCTGTCACCTGTAACCTCTCTCTACCTCTCTCTCTGAATGGCGATGTTGTCAGGTGCAGCACCGCCATCAAAGCGCTCTCAATATTTACCTGTAATTATTTTTCTCATCGAGTTAAAGCTATTTTCGGTCGTATTTAATTACCGCTGTGCCACAGCATTAACGTAAAATGGCGATTGGTCACATAATGAATATTCAGTAATTTGCGTCATCTACTCGTATGTCTACATCTACATATACATGATTACTCTCCATTTCACAACTAAAGCCGTGGTAGAGGATCCATCGAACCACTTTCAAGCCATTTCTCTACCGTTCCACTTTCTAAGAGCGCGCGGAGTAAACGAACACTTACATCTTTCTGTGCGAGGTCTGATTTTTCTTATTTTATGATGATGATCATTCCTCCGTGTGCAGGTGGGCGCCAACAAAATGTTTTCTCACTCTGAGGAGAAACTTGGTGATTGAAATTTTATGAGAAGGTCCCGCCGGAACGAAAAACGCCTTTGTTTTAATGACTGCCACCCTATTTCAGCCGCTCTCTCCCCTACTACGTGATAGTACAAAACGAGCTGCCCTTCTTTGAACTTTTTCGATATCATCCGTCAGTTCCATCTGATGCGGATCCCACAATACGCAGAAATATTCCACAAGTGGACGTACAAGTATAGAACAGGCAGTCTCCTTAGTAGACCTGTTGCAGTTTCACCAGAAATAAATCATAGTCTTTGGTTTGCTTTACCCACAGCATTATCTATGTGATCGTTTCAACTTAAGTTATTCGTATTTGTAATCCCCAAGTATTTATTTGAATTTACAGCCTTTAGATTTGTGTGATTTATCGTGTAACCGAAATTCAGCGGTTTCCTTTTGGCACTCATGTGGATGACTTCACACTTTTTGTTATTTAGTGTCCACTGCCACTTTTAGCACCATACAAATATCGTGTCTAAAGCGTTTTGCAATTTGTTTGATCATCTAATGACGTTGTAAGAAGGTAAATAATAGCATCATCTGCAAACAATCAGAGTGCTACTCAGACTGTCTCCTAAACCGTTTGTATTGATCAGGAACAGTAGAGGGCCTGTAACACTTCCTTGGTGAAAGCCATATATTACTTTCGTTTTACTCGATGACTTTCCGTCAGTTACTACGAACTGTGACCCTTCTGACAGGAAATCACGAACCCAGTTGCACAACTGATACGATATTCCATAGGCAAGCAATTTGATTAGAAGTCACTTGTGAGGTACGGTGTCAAAAGCCTTCTGGAAATCTGAAAATATGGAATCAATTTAACATCCCCTGTCAATAGGACTGTATTTCGTGATAATAAAAAACTAGCTGTGTCCCACAAGAACGACATTTCTTGAATCCCTGTTGGGTGTTTGTCAATGAAACGTTTTCTTCGAAATAACTCATAATGTTCGAACACAGTATGTGTTCCAGAATCGTACTGCAAATCGACGTTAGCGACATGGGTCTGTAATTCAGCGGATTACTCCCGTTTGCTTTCTTGGGTGTTGGTGTGACTTGCGCAACTTTCCAGTCTTTAGGTATGGATCTTTCAACAAGCGATCCATTGCATATGATTGATAAATAAGGAGCTATTGTATCAGCATACGCTGAGAGGAACCAGACTGTCATATAACCACGAGCGGAGGTCTTGCCTGTATTCAGTGATTTAAGCTGCTTTGCTACACTGAGGATATCTACTTCTAAGTTACTCGGGTTGACAGTCTTCGTTATAATTTTGGAATTAAGAAAAAAGAATTCTGGAATTAAGAGATTAGGGTTCGTGTAGAGTCATTTACATACAGTCACTATGCGCTAGCTCAGTACGCGAATGGAACAGAACAGAAAATCAAAAATATTGTTACGAAGTACTCCCCGCCATGCACTATACTGTGACTTGCGGAGTATGTATGTAAATGTCTCAAGGCGTTTGCATGTAAAGTTACATGCAAACTACCAAATCCCTCGTACACTAATGAACCAAAACATTATGACCACCTGCGTACAAGCGAAACTCCCAATCGCACATCTTTTCAGATTTATTGGCAAGGCGGCCCATGGGTAGCCCGTGAAAAACTGAACACAGATCAAGCATGCAAACGGGAAAAAGGTGTGCTGAACCTTGAAAAATGAAGCAACATAGAAAGAGTCAACAGTCCAAGCTCACGATGTGCAACATCGAGCAAACTGGAAGAGTCACGGCGTCGTGGGTATCTGACCACGGTGCTGGACTGCAAAGCGGGAGACCCGTTTTCAAATCTCCCACTTGCCCCATCTGTTTTTCACAGAATAATGAAGTGTCCGTCCGGTCATTGACGTGTCCGTTCGCTGTATTCAAATTCGTGTCTGTGTCATGGTGTAACATCCGTTTGCAACAGCGAGATGTAAGGAAGGGACCAATAATGAAAGTTCATTCCGCACAACTACTCTTAACAGCAGCCGAAAGGAAGTGACTCTCAAATGGGAACCGCAAACGTTCGATGACAAGGCGATAAGTCAGCCGAATCCTTCACCTGAAAATGTCTGGTGTGTCATACACAACACTGGTGACAGTATGTGTGTCACATGATATGAGTCTCTTATCGAGGCACCTAACTGTTATATCTGGTGAGTGAGAAAGCGAGGTGTGCCTGCTTGCCCGATTTAGGTGGTTCGTATGAATCTGAATGATGAAAACATAATAGCTTGTCACATTAGCTGCAACAAACTAACCCAACAGTTTCGCAATCACACAGTTTTCCCTCTGCTCTATCAAATCAAAAGTTTTGAGCGTTTTTGAAGTTTTCCATATGTACACCATCAAATCCTACATTTGTCCAAGCAAATCTGAATATGTCCTGGAATTTCGGAGAGCGAAGTTGATTATGTGTGAGAATAATAGACACACTATCCCGTAAATAAGACTGCTCTATGTATCTGTACAGCTTTGAAAAATCGTAGAGTCTTTCCACAAAGTATTTCAGTTCTCTAAAGCCAAACACATCTAACGGTAGCACAAGAGGTATACAACCTGGAGGATGGTAAGCACGTCTACTCACATCAAAACTGTGCAATGCATGGTCCTTCGGCTCTGTGTAGCTGTCAAAGAGTAAGGCAAAATCTTTGTTCGCATAAGCAGCAATCACACGTTCATTAAAATCTTTCACTAGTCTTTTCTCAATTTTGCCTGATGCACTACAATTGAGATTGGGGGTTTTCGTAAGTACTCTATTCATCTGTTGTTGAACTTACGGCCAGATACACCATTTTTTCCTCCAAACATAACTAAATTGTAGTTAAAAAAATCTTGCTTTGTTATGACATATTGTATGGTGTTACTATGGGAAGTGGCATGCTGGTGGTCCACACTACATTTAGTGTTGTCTCCTCTAACTAACGATAACCTCCGGAATCGTCCATTTCATACTTAAAACTAGATTGATCTGTGTTGATGAGATATGTGTCTTTATACTGTTGGAATTTGACGTTAGTTGCTGTAAGTTAACAGTCCACAATTTATTCCAGTTTACTTTCTTCCAGTTCATTTTCATGGTTTTTGCTTGCATATTTGGTCATCTTTTTTTGTATTTCTTTTTGAAAGTGATCAGTATAACTGCCTACTTCGTGTTGTGCCGACTCCACTGTAGTTTGAATGGATTTTTAAGTTTGTTTTATATGCCCGACTTTTAATTTCACCACACAAGTCTCCAGGGTTGAGCAGTTATTGCCCGATGACGACACGCAATACAGTTTGTTAAAGCGGAGTTCGCCGTTATTAATTATGTTTTTAGATTTAGTTTTATTTCTCGTACAGAGACTCAACGTTCTTTTGTTTAACAGCGCGTCGTCAAAAAAAGTATGAAATGCTAATGTCTTTGCAATACATAATGTCGACTATTGAGTTAAAGTTCGTACCTATTTTGCCATTTTAGAGAAGAGAAACCTTAAGCGCCTCTGCTTCTATAGTCTCAGTATCAAATGTTCACTAATTTCAATTTACTTCCTATCTCAGTTCAGTATTTAACACAAATTATATATCAATGTCATTTCAAAGATATTACGTCGGTTCCACACTAACAGAATAACACGTAATTGTCATTTAACATCACTTTTATTAATAATCCTTTTTCTTATGACGTAAATGTTAATGAATGATCACTATCTAGGAGGAAAGAGGGATTGATCCTAATCATGAGATAATAGCTTTTAATGAGCCCGCAATCGTTAATTAAATAAAAAGTCACGTTCAAGGATGATATGTGAACAACTTTGGTTACGTCCGTTTTCACGTATCTGTCAAAATTAATCCTGTCGCCCACAATTCAAATTAAGACTGACGTTAACTCCTTTTGTCGGAACATCGAGTCGTAACTATCATGTGAAAGTTTATTCTAGTCCCTGAATTAATTCCTTTCAGATACGCGCACGACCCAACAGCACAACGGAACACAAACCACTTGTTTTAACAACCGAACAACGCAATGACGTGACATTACGACAATGTACGCCCAATGAACATCTCTTTGACTTTATCTTCTCTATTCTGCTCATCATCATCATCGCCATCATCATCATTTAAGACTGATTATGCCTTTCAGCGTTCAGTCTGGAGCATAGCCCCCTTATAAAATTCCTCCATGATCCCCTATTCAGTGCTAACATTGGTGCCTCTTCTGATGTTAAACTTATTACCTCAAAATCATTCTTACCTGAATCCAGGTATCTTCTCCTTGGTCTGCTCCGACTCCTCCTACCCTCTGCTGCTGAACCCATGAGTCTCTTGCGTAACCTTGCTTCTCCCATGCGTGTAACATGACCCCACCGTCTAAGCCTGTTCGCCCTGACTGCTACATCTATAGAGTTCATTCCAAGTTTTTCTTTGATTTCCTCATTGTGGACACCCTCCTGCCGTTGTTCCCATCTACTAGTACCTGCAATCATCCTAGCTTTTTTCATATCCGTAACCTCAACCTTGTTGATAAGGTAACCTGAATCCACCCAGCTTTCGCTCCCATTAAACAAAGTTGGTCGAAAGATTTAACGGTGCACAGGTAACTTAGTCTTGGTACTGACTTCCTTCTTGCAGAAGAGAGTAGATCGTAGCTGAGCGTTCACTGCATTAGCTTTGCTACACCTCGCTTCCAGTTCTTTCACTATGTTGCCATCCTGTGAGAATATGCATCCTAAGTACTTGAAACCGTCCACCTGTTCTAACTTTGTTCCTCCTATTTGGCACTCAATCCGTTTATATTTCTTTCTCACTGACATTACTTTCGCTTTGGAGATGCTAATCTTCATACCATAGTCCTTACATTTCTGATCTAGCTCTGAAATATTACTTTGCAAACTTTCAATCGAATCTGCCATCACAACTAAGTCATCCGTATATGCAAGACTGCTTATTTTGTGTTCACATATCTTAATCTCACCCAGCCAGTCTATTGTTTTCAACATATGATCCATAAATAATATGAACAACAGTGGAGACAGGTTGCAGCCTTGTCTTACTCCTGAAACTACTCTGAACCATGAACTCAATTTACCGTCAACTCTAACTGCTGCCTGACTATCCATGTAAAGACCTTTAATTACTTGCAAAAGTTTGCCTCCTATTCCATAATCTCGTAGAACAGACAATAACTTCCTCCTAGGAACTCGGTCATATGCCTTTTCTAGATCTATAAAGCATAGATCCAATTCCCTGTTCCACTCGTAACACTTCTCCATTATTTGCCGTAAGCTAAAGATCTGGTCCTGACAACCTCTAAGAGGCCTAAACCCACATTGATTTTCATCCAATTTGTCCTCAACTAGTACTCGCACTTTCCTTTCAACAATACCTGAGAAGATTTTACCCACAACGCTGATTAAAGAGACACCTCTGTAGTTGTTACAATCTTTTCTGTTTCCATGGTTAAAGATTGGTGTAATTACTGCTTTTGTCCAGTCTTATGGAACATGTCCCGACTCCCAGGCCATTTCAATTATCCTGTGTAGCCATTTAAGACCTGACATTCCACTGTATTTGATGAGTTCCGACTTAATTTCATCCACCCCAGCTGCTTTATTGCACTGCAATCTATTGACCATTTTCTCCACTTCCTCAAATGTGATCCTAGATCCATCATCATTCCTATCCCATTCTACCTCGAAATCTGAAACATTACCGATCGTATTTTCACCTACATTGAGAAACTCTTCAAAATATTCCATCCATCTGCCCAAGGCATCCACAGGATTCACCAGCAGTTTTCCTGACCTGTCCAAAATACTTGTCATTTCCTTCTTACCTCCCTTTCGAAGACTGCTAATTACACTCCAGAATGGTTTTCCAGCAGCTTGACCTGTAGTCTCCAACCTGTTTCCAAAGTCTTCCCAAGATTTCTTCTTGGATGCTGCAATTATCTGTTTGAGGTTGTTTCTTTCTTCAACATAACTTTCTCTGTCTACCTGAGTTCTAGTATGTAGCCATTTTTGATACGCCTTCTTTTTCCTTTTACAGGGTGCCTTGACTGTCATTCCACCAAGCTGTTTGCTTCACCCTACTTTTACACACTTCTGTTTCAAGACATTCTTTAGCCACTTCTAGTACTGTGTCCCTGTACCTTGTCCATTCCTTTTCCAATGACTGTAATTGACTACATTCAACTAACTGGTACCTTTCGGAGATCGCTGTTATGTACTTGTGCCTGATTTCCTTATCCTGAAGTTTCCTCACTCTTATCCTCCTACATATGGACATGACCTCCTGCACTTTCGGCCTCACAATCCCAATTTCACTGCAGATTAAAGTACATATATCCCTGCAGCAATCAGCAACCTATCTTCATCACCACACTTACTGTTTATCAATAAACGTAGCAAATAATTATACAAATATTGCACAGCCATCCGATCCCTTAAGGAACTTGTCGATCCCTTAAAGTTCGGAATATGTTCATGGATCTTGTTCAGCAAGTCGCGAGCCATATTTGCTGTACTCATATTGGCCACCGAAAAACACTCGTGTATTTAACACGCCCACGTTCAAAGGCAAGAACCATCCACTGCCAGCCAGGCAGATTCGACAGCAGGAGGCCTCTCTCCGCCGCGCACCGTAGTCAACTGACGTCCGTCGTGTGTTTGTTTCGTTTTGATTCAATGTTTGTTTGTTTAGGCGTTTCGCCCTCATACCTCAGCGCGGTTATCTCGCATCGCACCTACAGCTTAAAGTGGAATCCGAATCACTAACAGATTTTTGTCCGAGATCTCGTGTGTTTTCACCTGTACACGATACTGGGATCCCGTGCATACAAAGCTATAAGCCTCCGGGCTTACGTACTTCCTATTTTTTCTACACGAGTACCACATGTCATGACTCATCCATTCCATTTTGGAAGTTTTGACTCATGAATTCCTGTGTTGCAACGTAATCCACACCGGTTCATTTGTTGTTTTCATTTCTGTGAGAGGTCGGTGCGTCATCTCGCCTGCTCTCACTGTAAATCACATTTACTTGCAAGGATAACATATCCTTACCACATGAGTCACGTTCTGCAGGGTGATTTTTTCCACCGTGTCCTATTTTTTTATAAGTACATAGATTTGTCTATTTCTACAATGGTTTACATCAGTTTACAGCTTGAACATTTAGCTATTTTTCGACATAATCACCATTTCTGTTGATGCACTTTTGTAGACGCTGTGGCAATTTTTGTATGCCCATGTCATACCAGCTCGGCGCCGTGCTGTTCAGAAAGTTATGAACCTCTTCTTTCACCTCGTCGTCGGAGCTGAATCGATTTCCGGCCAAATGTTCTTTCAACCTAGAGAACAGGTGATAGTCACTGGGCGCCAAGTCAGGACTATAGGGTGGGTGGGTGATTATGTTACACTGAAACTGTTGCAGGAGAACAATGGTTTGCCGAGCGATGTGTGGGCGAGCGTTGTCATGGAGAATGTGTACGCCCTTGCTCAACATTCCTCTTCCCCGGTTCTGAATTGCCCGTTTGAGTTTTTTCAGAGTCTCACAGTACCTGTCAGCGTTAATTGTGGTCCCAGCGATTCAGCTCCGACGACGAGATGAAAGAAGAGATTCATAACTTTCTGAACAGCATAGCGGCGAGCTGGTATGACATGGACATACAGAAACTGCCACAGCGTCTACAAAAATGCATCAACAGAAATGGTGATTATGTCGAAAAAAATAAATGTTCAAGCTATAAACTGATGTAAACCATTGTAGAAATAAACTGGTCTATGTACTTAAAAAAGAATAGGAGACCTTACTTTTGGCATAACCCTCGTAAGTGTTGCAGTTGGTTTCCATGTGTCTCAACGCATGCGTCTACGCGCGGTAGCATGTTCAGTCTCATACGTTCACATGTGCAAGGCTGCATCCGAACAGTGTCAAAGGCAGCAAGAATACGCTGCTTCCGTGTGTCCACATCTGGAATATCCCTCAAATGGCTCTGAGCACTATGGGACTTAACATCTGAGGTCATCAGTCCCCTAGAACTTAGAACTACTTAAACCTAACTAACCTAAGGATATCACATACACTCCTGGAAATTGAAATAAGAACACCGTGAACTCATTGTCCCAGGAAGGGGAAACTTTATTGACACATTCCTGGGGTCAGATACATCACATGATCACACTGACAGAACCACAGGCACATAGACACAGGCAACAGAGCATGCACAATGTCGGCACTAGTACAGTGTATATCCACCTTTCGCAGCAATGCAGGCTGCTATTCTCCCATGGAGACGATCGTAGTGATGCTGGATGTTGTCCTGTGGAACGGCTTGCCATGCCATTTCCACCTGGCGCCTCAGTTGGACCAGCGTTCGTGCTGGACGTGCAGACCGCGTGAGACGACGCTTCATCCAGTCCCAAACATGCTCAATGGGGGACAGATCCGGAGATCTTGCTGGCCAGGGTAGTTGACTTACACCTTCTAGAGCACGTTGGGTGGCACGGGATACATGCGGACGTGCATTGTCCTGTTGGAACAGCAAGTTCCCTTGCCGGTCTAGGAATGGTAGAACGATGGGTTCGATGACGGTTTGGATGTACCGTGCACTATTCAGTGTCCCCTCGACGATCACCAGTGGTGTACGGCCAGTGTAGGAGATCGCTCCCCACACCATGATGCCGGGTGTTGGCCCTGTGTGCCTCGGTCGTATGCAGTCCTGATTGTGGCGCTCACCTGCACGGCGCCAAACACGCATACGACCATCATTGGCACCAAGGCAGAAGCGACTCTCATCGCTGAAGACGACACGTCTCCATTCGTCCCTCCATTCACGCCTGTCGCGACACCACTGGAGGCGGGCTGCACGATGTTGGGGCGTGAGCGGAAGACGGCCTAACGGTGTGCAGGACCGCAGCCCAGCTTCATGGAGACGGTTGCGAATGGTCCTCGCCGATACCCCAGGAGCAACAGTGTCCCTAATTTGCTGGGAAGTGGCGGTGCGGTCCCCTACGGCACTACGTAGGATCCTATGGTCTTGGGGTGCACCGAGCGAGGTGGCGCAGTGGTTAGCACACTGGACTCGCATTCGGGAGGACGACGGTTCAATCCCGCGTCCGGCCATCCTGATTTAGGTTTTCCGTGATTTCCCTAGATCATTTCAGGCAAAATGCCGGGATGGTTCCTTTCAAAGGGCACGGCCGATTTCCTTCCCCATCCTTCCCTAATCCGAGCTTGTGCTCCGTCTCTAATGACCTCGTTGTCGACGGGACGTCAAACACTAATCTCCTCCTCCTCTTGGGGTGCATCCGTGCGTCTCTGCGGTCCGGTCCCAGGTCGACGGGCACGTGCACCTTCCGCCGACCACTGGCGACAACATCGATGTACTGTGGAGACCTCACGCCCCACGTGTTGAGCAATTCGGCGGTACGTCCACCCGGCCTCCCGCATGCCCACTATACGCCCTCGCTCAAAGTCCGTCAACTGCACATACGGTTCACGTCCACGCTGTCGCGGCATGCTACCAGTGTTAAAGACTGCGATGGAGCTCCGTATGCCACGGCAAACTGGCTGACACTGACGGCGGCGGTGCACAAATGCTGCGCAGCTAGCGCCATTCGACGGCCAACACCGCGGTTCCTGGTGTGTCCGCTGTGCCGTGCGTGTGATCATTGCTTGTACAGCCCTCTCGCAGTGTCCGGAGCAAGTATGGTAGGTCTGACACACCGGTGTCAATGTGTTCTTTTTTCCATTTCCAGGAGTGTACATTCATGCCCGAGACAGGATTCAAACCTGCGACCGTAGCGGTCGCGCGGTTCCAGACTGTAGCGCCTGAACCGCTCGGCCACTCCGGCCGGCGAATGTCGCTAACTTACGGTCATGAGCGCAATTACGCGTGCTAAATATGTTACTGCCGGCCGCGGTGGCCGTGCGGTTCTGGCGCTGCTGTCCGGAACCGCGGGACTGCTACGGTCGCAGGTTCGAATCCTGCCTCAGGCATGGCTGTGTGTGATGTCCTTAGGTTAGTTAGGTTTAAGTAGTTCTAAGTTCTAGGGGACTTATGACCTAAGATGTTGAGTCCCATAGTGCTCAGAGCCAAATATGTTACTCCAAAGATGTGGAGACTTTCAACCTCGCAGCTATTTTCCCTTGTGGTAAAGAGACTGATCTAATATTGAAGAGAAGATGCCGTGTGGTTATAATTAAAGTCCAGTTACTCACACAGAGGTCCGGTGTGGGCTGTAATGATTGTATGGTAGCGAAATTTTGTAGATGCGTTAAGGCGTTAATGCGGAACCGATTTACACTGGAAAAAAAAAATTGTTCTGATTTTGGCCACGAGATGCAAATCTCCCGCTATACACTGTTTATTTGACGGTACGACATCCACGCTGTCATTAGACAACCTATAACGTGAGTGAACTGTATGACTATTGAGAAGAGAGACTGTGCGCTGTTAGAGAAGCAAATGGCAGCGTTTACACTGCTGTACTGAGAGATTATCGCTAACTGAAAGGTCTATGGATTGGCCCGGTGTCATTAAATGAATTAAAGAATATGACAATGAAATTCGAAAACACTGGTGAGCTTGGTGTGGCACCTGTGTGAGGAAGGTGTCCTACCGCGGTGGAAGTTATTGACGAGGTTTCTGTTGCTGTAACTGACTATGCAGCACGTGCTCCTGGCAGTGATAATGCTTGTGCAGTTTCACGAGAATTTTCCATTCCATGGTCAACAGTACGGAATGTTTTTCCGCTTGTAATTCACTGGTACCCGTACAAGATCCAGACGGTGCAACAACTGAAACCCGATGATCATCAGCAACGTTCTGAATTTGCTCTTCGGATTTTGACACGGATCGAATTTGGTGATATGTAGCTGGGCAATCTTCAGTGGATTGGTGAGGCACATTTTACACATTAGATTGCAATGAACACAGAACCGCCCGCATCTCGTGGTCGTGCGGTAGTGTTCTCGCTTCCCACGCACGGGTTCCCGCGTTCGATTCCCGGTGGGGTCAGGGATTTTTTCTGCCTCGTGATGGCTGGGTGTTGTGTGCTGTCCTTAGGTTAGTTAGGTTTAAGTAGTTCTAAGTTCTAGGGGACTGCTGACCATATGTGTTAAGTCCCATAGTACTCAGAGTCATTTTTTTGAACACAGAACCGCCGAGTCTAAGCCACTGTTAAATCGCATGAGGTGCACGAAGAGCCATTGCACTTGCTGTGTTACAGTACGGTGTGAATTCTCGGTCCGTTCGTCTTTGATGAGAATACATCCGGAGGGCTTGTCAAGAGTAACGTGATGTCTACACGTTATCGAGACCTCATTGTACAGGTGTGTGATTCCTGATTTAAAAGAGTGCAACTGTCTGGAAACCACTGTTCTCATGCAAGCTGGGGCAACACCACACCTTGCTCTCCCAATGAAAGATTTGTTTAATGCAGTCTTTCAAGAACGTGTTATCTCTAGAGGCTTTCCAAATGCATGGCCTGCAAGGTCACCCGACGTTTGGCTGTGCGGACGAACGCGTTTGCCAGGGACGTGTTCGGTCTCTACCTGAGCTGAAGGCCAGTATACTGGAGCATGTCGCTCAGATTTCAGCGGAACTGCTACCAGTAACTGTTGATCACATCGTTTTATAGATGGAGCAGTCGTGGACGTCTCGGATGCTCTTAAGAATAAATGGTATATGCGGTGGTTAATAATAAAGCCATGATGCCGTTCTGAGTTGTTTGACATTTTCTGCCAATGACCTAGTTTAATGCGTTATACACTGAAGCCTCAAAGAAACTGATACGAGCATGCTTATTCAAATACAGAGATACGTAAACAGGAAGAATATGGCAATGGGGATTTTCCCGTACGATTATTTCACGAGCGTACGTTCAAATCATAATTACGGTAAAACATCAACTCTCCGACATCGCTGCGGCCGAAAAGAAGATCCTGCAAGTACGTGACCAACAACGACTAAAGAGAATCGTTCAACGTGACAGAAGTAGCTTGCTGCAAATTTAAACGTTGGGCCATCATCAAGTATCAGCGTGCGAACCATTCAGTGTAACATCGTCGATATGGGCTTTCTTTGCAGAAGTCCCATTCGTTTACCCTTGATGACTGTACGACACAGAGCTTTACGCCTCACCTGGGCCCGTCAACACCGATATCGGACTGTTTATCACCAGAAACATGTTGCCTTGTCGGACGAGTATGTAGACAACATCCCCTGCATGTCAGCAGGGGACTGTTCAAGCTGATGGAGCCTCTGTAATGGTGTGGGGCGTGTGCAGTTGGAATGACATGGGACTCCTGATACGTCTAGATACTACTCTGTCAGGTGCCACGTACATAAGCATCCTGTCTCATCACCTGCATCCTTTCATGTCCATTGTCCATTCCGATAGACTTGGGCAATTCCAGCAAGACAATGCGACACCCAACATCTCGAGAATTGCTACAGAGTTGCTTCAAGAACTCTCTTCTGAGTTTAAACACTTCCGCTGGCCAGCAAACTCCCCAGACACGAACATTACTGAGCATATCTGCGATGCCTTGCAACGTGCTGTTCAGAAGAGATCTCCACCCCCTCGTACTCTTACGGATTTGTAGACAGCCCTGCAGGATTCATAGAGTCAGTTCCCTCCAGCACTACTTGAGACATTAGCCGAGTCCATGCCACGTCGTGTTGCGGTACTTCTGCGTGCTCACGAGTGTCCTACACGGTATTAGGTAGGTATACCAGTTTCTTTGGCTCTTCAATGTACTCGTATATGGAAACATATACATGTGTCTTTCTTGTATTCATAGCGCCTGATTTGCACTGGTGGCCAACATTGGATTTTTTTTTAGCGTAAATAGGTTCCGCGATCACGCATTAGCGTATGTGCCAAATTTGGCTGCCATACGATAATTAACAGTCCAAAGTGGGCCTCTGTGAGTAGCTTTACTTTAATTATAACCACAAAGATATGTATTTACTCTTTATTTCCTCGTACGTCCGTTGGTTTTTCTTTATTGCTCTAGGGGTTTGTTCGACAAGCTACTTCCCGTGTCCTCGACAAACTAGTGAACCGTTTTTAATATCCTAGATGGTGGGCATTACCCTCTTAGCTGTCTCCCTCTCTCCGAAAGGTAAGCAAAAAGAAAAATATCACGGCCAGTCGTGTCGCAGATGAATCTCTGCCAAGTCTGCCAGCAGCAGACGGTGCCATTACTTCTGGAGATTGGTCTGAATCATTTCCGGCCCTACTCCATTAGTGAAGCAATCTGCTTCAGCTACTAGGCTTGGATTCGTTTACTGTGACTTGTAGTGCCTTTAAACTTCTCTGGGCGTTGAAGTACACATTTGTGCTCCTTAATTTCTTTTCTGAGCACTGTTATACCATATGAGACGTGCAGAGTCCGAATCTATACCCAGAAAGCTTATCTTTTCAGTAGTTTCGGAAAAAAAGCAGGATAAAGGAGGAGATGTAATTTCAGCATTATTTCCTTTCACATGGCTCTGAGCACTATGGGACTTAACTTCTGACGTCATCAGTCCCCTAGAACTTAGAACTACTTAAACCTAACTAACCTAAGGACATCACACACTCGATCACATTCTCCATAGTAAAGTTCGTTGTTGAAGTGTGCAAGTAATAAGGTCTTTGGTGTGATGTCATAAGCGAGTGACTGCGTGTGAGATTGCTCTCTAAGTTTTTATATATTTTTAGGTTTCAGATACATATTTTAACGGTTTTTGTGATAATATTTACTATATAAGTGACTTATTAGTGGTTTCTTCATTTACCTCTGCGTTTCTTGCGTTGTGACCTGATATTTGTGTTTCTTATCGAGCAACTTAGCCTCTTACCTGTGTTTACATTCCGCGCTGACCAGTTGCAGCTGTAGCGGCGCATCGAAAGCTAAGTACAAATTAATTGTGTGTGTATAGTAGTTTATTTAGGAACTCTAGTAGTCTTCAACCGGTGTTCTTGGTGTTTTCTGGTGAAATAATTTCAGAAGAACCTTTTGTGAACTGTTTTCAGTTTCGTCATTGTTATTAGACGTTTGATTCTCTTTCTGTATTAGTCTTTTGTTATATTCTCATTTGTTGATGATTAATACTGTTAATAATAGTAGTTACTTCCCTTGTAGAGTAAGTTTGAGATTATTGTAGTCAGGTTTTTAACATCTTCTTATTGTAGTAGCGGAACTTAGATAAAGTAGTTTTCTTGTTTCAATAAGTGTAAAATTTCACGATGAGTGAGAAGTGTGGGCTTTGCCGTAGGTTCGTGAGTAGTGGATTGCGGTGTGAGACTTGTTCGAAGTATTTTCACTGGGGGGAATGCAGTGGGGAAGCCAGTGGGCATTCTGGTGAGATCCTCTCCTGGAACTGCAGGTTATGTAGCAAGAGTAAGTTGATAGAGGAGCAGGAGCGTAAGATCTGTGCCCTTCAGGTGCAGTTGAAAAACGCACAGGAGGAGCTAGATAGGATGAGGAGGGAGAAGGGGGTTGGGGAATGGGAGCTGGCTGTTGGCAATAGATCTGCTAGGAGAAGAAGGTTTTCAGATAGTTTTACTATTGATGTTTGCAATAGATATGACCAACTGTCAGAGTCTAGTGGAGAGGAATCTCTAGTAGCTGTAGATGTAGGAAGTATGCAGCAGACCTCAGCAGTTACGGTGGCTAGGACAGTTGCAAAGTCGAAGAGGAAGAAGAAGGTTCTCCTGTTGGGTAGTTCTCATGGCAGAAGTGTAGGCCAGCAGTTGAAGGAAGTGTTGGGGAGTGAGTACCTGGTCACCAGCATTGTGAAGCCTAATGCAGGATTGGCTCAGGTGACTGTTAACATAGGGGGGTTATGTAGGGATTTTACTAAAGACGATCAGGTAGTGATTGTGGGTGGGGCTGGTAATAGTATTGATAGGGAGTATGACATAGAGGGTGACCTGGAAAAGATAGCCACTCAGACTGGCAACACGAATGTGCATTTCGTGGAACTGTTTCAGCGTCACGATCGGCCTCATCTTAATACAGCCGTCAGGCGTAATAACATGAGACTTGGGATGCGCTGATGACAGAAAGCGTGGGTCACATTTCAGTGGTGTCGGTGGAGTCTATCAGCTGGACGGGGTTCACTAGACATGGCCTTCACCTCAACAGGTGTGGGAAGGGGAGGTTGGCAAAGCTTATAGGTGACAGCATAGGTGGGGGTAGTGGGATCACTCACGGGAAAATTCCTGCAGTAGTGGGTGTTAGAGCTGCACCTTTTTTAGATTGAAATCAGCTGATAGGTATTCCTGCTTATAGATCCCCAGACTCCGATTTCACAACATTTTTGCTAAAGTTAGAGGAGGATTTTGGTTCACTTTATAGGAAATACAAAAAGTTAGTTATATGTGGTGACTTCAACATTAGTTGTATAAGTGATTGTGCAAGGAAAAGGATGCTGGTAGACCTCCTTAATTCATATCATCTTGTGCAAACCGTATTCTTTCCAACGAGAGTACAAGGGAACAGTGGAACAACCATAGACAACATTTTTGTTCATTCCTCATTACTAGAAGGGCATTCTGTCAGCAAAAAGGTGAATGGCCTTTCATATCATAATGCACAAATTTTAACTCTAAAAGATTTTTGTGCTGCAACACATGTTAAATATAGTTATCAACTGTTAAGGAAAGCTGATCCAGTTGCTGTAGAGACCTTTGTAAACCTTATCAAGGAACAAGAGTGGCAAGATTTTTATAGCGCTGATACAGTAGATGATAAATATGTTTTTCTCAAGACTTTTCTCGTGCTCTTTGAAAGTTGCTTTCCGTTAGAACGTTCAAAACAGGGTACTATTACGAACATGCAGCCTGGGTGGCTGACTAGAGGGATAAGAATATCTTGTAGAACAAAGTGGCAATTATATCAAAATGTTAGAAACAGTCAAAATCTAAATGCAGCAGCCCATTACAAACAGTATTGTAAGGCGCTTAAAAATGTTACTAGGAAGGCAAAAAGTATGTGGTATGCAGATAGAATAGGTAAGTCGCAGGATAAAATTAAAACCATATGGTCAGTCGTAAAGGAAATGGCTGGTCTGCAGAGACAGGTCGAGGATATAGAATCAGTGCGTAGTGGGAATGTCCGTGTTACTGATAAGTCACATATATGTACAGTATTTAATAATCACTTTCTGAATACAGCAGGTGAACTAAATAGAAACCTAGTCCCAACAGGGAACCATATAGCGCTCTTAGAGAAAAGTGTTCCGAGACTATCTGAAATGCTCCTCCATGATACCGACAAGAGGGAGATTGAGTTAATAATTAAATCACTAAAGACTAAGAACTCTCATGGATATGACGGGGTATCTAGCAGAATACTGCGGTATTGTTCTATGTATGTTAGCCTAGTACTTAGCCATATCTGTAACATTTCCTTTAGGAGTGGTCTGTTTCCTGGCCGATTAAAGTACTCAGCAGTGAAGCCACTTTATAAAAAGGGAGACAGGGATAATGTTGACAATTTTAGACCTATTTCTATGCCATCGGTGTTTGCTAAAGTTATCGAGAAGGTTGTATATACAAGGTTACTGGAGCATTTAAATTCACATAATTTGCTGTCAAATGTACAGTTTGGTTGTAGAATTGGTTTAACAACTGAAAATGCTATATTCTCTTTTCTCTGTGAGGTTTTGGACGGATTAAATAAAAGGTTGCGAACGATAGGTGTTTTCTTTGATTTAACGAAGGCTTTTGACTGTGTTGACCACAATATATTACTGCAGAAGTTGGACCATTATGGAGTAAGGGGAGTAGCTTACAATTGGTTCGCCTCTTACTTTAAGAACAGAAAGCATAAGGTAATTCTCCGCAATATTGAGAGTGGTAGTGATGTTCAGTCCCAATGGGGCACTGTTAAGTGGGGCGTTCCCCAAGGATCGGTGCTGGGGCCACTGCTGTTTCTTATTTATATAAATGATATCCCTTCTAGTATTACAGGTGATTCAAAAATATTTCTGTTTGCTAATGACACCAGCTTGGTAGTGAAGAATCTTGTGTGTAATAGTGAAACAGTATCAAATAGTGTAGTTCATGTAATAAGTTCATGGCTTGTGGAAAATAATTTGATGCTAATCACAGTAAGACTCAGTTTTTACAGTTTCTAACTCACAATTCAACAAGAACCGATATTTTGATCAGACAGAACGGGCATATTATAAGCGAGACGGAACAGTTCAAGCTCCTACGCGTTCGGATAGATATTAAGCTGTTGAGGAAAGCCCATGTCCAGGATCTTGTTCAGAAACTAAATGCTGCTTTATTCACCATTAGAACAGTATCTGAAATAAGTGACAGTTCAACACGAAAAGTAGTCTACTTCGCATATTTTCATACGCTTATGTCGTATGGTATTATTTTTTGGGGTAATTCTTCTGATTCAAAAAGGGTATTTTTGGCCCAAAAACGGGATGTTCGAGCTATATGTGGTGTAAGTTCGAGAACCTCTTGTCGACCCCTATTCAATAGTCTGGGAATTCTGACATTGCCCGCACACTATATATTTTCTTTAATGTCGTTTGTTGTTAGCAATATTAGCCTATTCCCAAGAGTTAGCAGCTTTCACTCAGTTAATACTAGGCAGAAATCAAATCTACATGTGGAATGCACTTCCTTCACTCTTGTCCAGAAAGGAGTGCAGTATTCTGCTGCATCCATTTTCAATAAGCTACCACAAGAACTCAAAAATCTTTGCAGTAGCCCAAACTCTTTAAAGTCTAAACTGAAGAGTTTTCTCATGGCTCACTCCTTCTATCCTGTCGAGGAGCTCCTGGAAGAGCTAAAAAAAAAAGCAAATTCCAGTGTGACATTGTTGATTTTCTTTATTTGAACTTACGACTTGTCGCCTGAATATGTTTTTTATATTTCATTTTATCTGTTACTACTATCGTGTTATAATTTCATCTATTACTCGTTCAATGATCATGGAGACTTCTCGTTAATTTGGTCCCACGAAACAATAAATAAATAAATAAATAAATAAATCCATGCCCGAGGCAGGATTCGAACCTGCGACGTAGCGGTCGCGCGGCCCCAGACCGTAGCGCCTAGAACCGCTCGGCCACCCCGGCCGCCGTGTTGTTTCCTTCTGTCTTCAGTTAAAATAGTTTTCTGCCTTTAACGGTAACAATGGCGGCGAAGCTCTGAACTGTGAACTTCCATCCTTTTCTCGATAATAAAGTTTGTTGTTGTTGTGTGCAAGTAATAAATACAAGGCTTCTTTCACCAAACTATTATCTCTGACTATAACAGTAAACTTTGAGAATTAAATTTCTGTTATAAAACGAAATGCTATCCACATTCTCGAAAAACTGAAACCATAGTCCAAGTTACACTCTAAATCCTAAACATAAAAATTCAGTGCATAGGGCTGTTGTCATATCTCGGTGACAAACGTTTAGTAAGAAAACTGCGTGACGGACCGATTCGAACAAGGTACCTGTTAAGTCTGGAAGGTAGGAGCCGAGATATTGGCGGGAATAAGACTGTGAGGTCCGGTCGTGAGTCGTGATGGGTAGCTCAGTCGGAAGAGCACATGCTTGCGAAAGGCCAAGGTCCCAAGTTCGAGTTTCGGCCTTGCACACAGTTTTAATCCGACAGGAAGTTTTATATCAGCGCACACTCCGCAGCAGGGTGAAAACTTAATTCTGATATAGATTTATTTATTTAATCGTAAGGCTAGGGCCCCCCGTCGGGCAGACCGTTCACCGGGTGCCGGTCTCTCAATTTGACGCCACTTCGGCGACCTGCAGTCGATGCGGATGACGGGATGATAATGATGACAGCACAACACCGAGTCCCTGGGGGGAGAAAATTCCCCCGACCCAGCCGGGAATCGAACCCGGGACCAGAGTACTGACAATCCGTCACGCTGACCATTCAGCTACCGGGGGCGGACATTCTAATGTAAGTTCGGCAAGATTGTTATTGTATCTGGATTCAGATACCTAGGAGAAATTGTCCATTGCTCAGGTTAAAATCCGGACTTTTATATATACAGATCTACAGCATGCCAGAGGTGAAGTAGAGCTACAACTTTATCTTCAAAGAAATACATTGTTTGAGTTTATCTATTGATGGTGACTAGTTTCGGACTTCAGTCTTGAACCATCCGTCTCCGTAATCGGTTTAATACAGTTATTTATGCATACGTGGAACAACCACTACAAATAATCGAAATAAATGATAATTAATTGAAACCCTCAGCTGCCGACAGGTGTTGCTGATATACCTCGATGGGGACAGCTGGAAATGTGTGCCCCGACTGGGACTCGAATCCGGGATTTCCTGCTTACATGGAAGATGCTCTATCCATCTGAGCCACCGACACAGATGAATAGCGCGACTGCAGGGACTTATCCCTTGCACGTTTCCCGTGAGACCCACATTCCCAACTGTCCATAATCTACATACATAATGTTCGTAATAGATATTTGCCCATCCACTCATTACTCGCGCACACGAAGGTGACGGGATTCCTGTAAGAGTTAGGGCACCTGTGCTCATTCGCACAGACGAAGGTCAATGGCCGGGTAGCCATTTAACTATATATGAAGACAGTAACTGTTCTCGAAAGAACAGATACAATTGATCACCGTGCAGCTTCTCTAGAATAAATGATAATTAATTGAAATCCTCAGCTGCCGACAGGTGTTGTTGATATACCTGGATGGGGACAGCTGAAAATGTGTGCCCCGACTTGTTCTGATATGAAACTTCCTGGCAGATTAAAACTGTGTGCCGGACCGAGACTCGAACTCTGGAGCTTTGCCTTTCGCGGGCAACTTGCCCGAGTTCGAGTCTCGGTCCGGCACACAGTTTTAATCTGCCAGGAAGTTTAATATATACATTGACAGCTATCCACCTGCCACTGCCACTTCAAGAAAGACGGGCTTTTTCAGTAGGACAGTGCACGTCCATACGGCTGTGCGAAGCGAAGTGCTCCTCATGTGTGGACTGACTGTCCTGGCTAGCATGCCGAATTGCAACGAAGGCGCAAGATGCTTGGAACGGCCTATCGCAGAATGCATTTCGGCACCTATATGATCGCTTAAATGCCTTTGTCGTAGCCAGAGTAGGAGGGGGGAGGTTTGCCTTAGTACTGATGCGACTGTTTAGCTACCCTTTACAGTGAAAAGTGCGCTTCATTTGGTCTAAATTTGTTATCGTATAATGTGAGTCAGTTGTCGCTACCGATGTCGTTTTACGTAACAGCTATGTTATGTCTGGCCTTCAAACCACGTGTGAGATTTTCATATTCTCTCGCTCACTAAGTGCAAACTACACTGAAGCGCCAAAGAAATTGATATAGGCATGCGTATTCAAATATAGAGATATGTAAGTAGACAGAATACAGCGGTGCGGTCGGCAACGCCTATATAAGACAAGTGTCTCGCGTAGTTGTTAGATCGGTTACTGCTGCTACAATGGCAAGTTGTGAAGATTTAAGTGAGTTTGAGCGTGGTGTTGTGGTCGGCGCACGGGCGACGGGACACAGCATCTCCGACGTAGCGATGAAGTGGTGATTTTCCTGTACGACCATTTCACGAGTGTACCGTGAATATCAGGAACCCGGTAAAACATCAACTCTCCGACATCGCTGCGGCCGGAAAAAGATCCTGCGAGAACGGGACCAGTGACAAATGAAGAGAATCGTCCAAGGTGACAGAAGTGCAACCCTTCCTCAAACTGCAGCAGATTTCAATGTTGGGCGATTAACAAGTAGAACTTGTAATGTTCGAAGATGATCAGCTATCCATGAAACGCCGTCTCTTTTTTTGGGCGGCTTGGCGCACAACATTTCACACATTACACGTCATGAACACGTTCAGCTGTGTACAAGTAAATAGAAAGCTAAACTGAAACAATGGACTTGCGACTAAAAATGGTTTAAATGGCTCTGAGCACTATGGGACTTGGAACTACTTAAACCTAACTAACCTAAGGACATCACACACATCTATGCGCGAGGCAGGATTTGAAGCTGCGACCGTAGCGGTCGCGCGGTTCCAGACTGTAGCACCTAGAACCGCTCGTCCACACGGGCGGCGTAAATGGTCAGTCAGTGAGTACTTCACACAGTAGGTATTTACATTACAAATTATAGAAAATGGTGATCGGTTTTCTCTTTTACATTAATTCTTATCACAGTCGTTCCAATTAATTTTCATAGTAGGGGAAATTATAGGTAGAAGGGGAAAATTATAGGTTTCATGAGTAATCCTGCATTTAAAAATGAAGAAAGAAGCCTTGATTTAAAAGAATGGTAGTACGTCACGTCTGTGGGCCCGGATACGTCCGCAGGAGATAGGCCCCAGATGCCGCGGTAATGAGGCGCTAGACGGAACAGCTGCCAGTCGGTCGCCAGATGGAGTTTGGCAGCTCTCCCAGCCTGCCTTGACGTCCGCAATGGCGGATTGGCTCGTGCCTCGCACCCTGCAGCTCATCCTTACTCGGCGGCACGTGACGTCCGCATTCGCGGATCGGCTCGTACCTCGCATCTCATCCTTCATCGGCGGCAGGCAGCGTCCTGAAGAGGCGAGACCCCACAGTGCAGCGTGCACAGGGAACTCTGGCAGCCACGAGGAGCGAAGCGTACAGACCGCCCACTGCTCGTCTGGGACTCTGATACTCACATGCCTGCCAAAGAAACGAAAAGGTAAAGCGGAGAGGACGATTGGGGCTTAATGTCCCGCGGATGACAAGGTCATTAGACGTGGAGCACAAGCTCGAAGCGGACATGATAGGTAGAAGGAAATCCGCCGTGTCGTCCAAATAAGCATTCTGAGTTCATCAGTCCCCTAGAACATAGAACTACTTAAACCTAACTAACCTAAGGACATCACACACTTGCATGCCCGAGGTAGGATTCGAACCTAAAGCGCCTAGAACCGCTCGGCCACACCGGCCGGCCGGGAAACCACCAAAATCCGAAATCTGTATGACGGTTTGGGGATATGAACTCCCTCCTCCAGAATGATAATCCGATTCTTGTGGTAATGCCCCGCGCTGGCTGTGTGAGCCACCTTGTTCCTCTGACTACAGACCCTAGAGACTGCACTGGACATCCCTGACTCCAGACTTGATTCCATTACTGACTTGTAAGCACGAAATTTGGTCATACTATAGTCCGCGCCTCTTCGTAAGGCAGACTACTTTTTACCTGCTTATGTATCTGCACAAACGTCCGTCAAAGAGTCAGATTTAGTCTCCTTCATCGACATCTACACTCCTCAAGCCCCCATACGGTTTGTAGCAGAGATGTACTTCCTGTATCACTATGTGATTTCCCTCTTTGCCCTTCCATGCGCGAACGGCGCGTGGAAACAATGATTGTCGGGAAAACACCGTTAAGCTCTAATTTACCTGATTTTCAGATCGTGATCATTTCGTGAGATATATGTGGGGCATTGTCAATTTCTCCATACAGCTGCATCATATTGGGTTTCGTAGCGTTTTTCCATAAGTTTAATACACACGACAGATATATTCTCTTTCACTATTTACAACAGTTTGCCAACGCTGTGGTAACTTTTCTGTTCCGCTACTGTAGAAATCAAGTGGTCTTGAGGCGAAAATCTCGTCGAGCCATGTTCGGAGCACATTTCCATCGGGAAAGGAAGTGCTTGAACACTATTCGATAGAGGGCGGAAAAGGTGAAAATCTGAGGACGCAAAATCAGATGAACAAAGAGGGTGCAGAATGACTTCCCATCTCAACTCCTGTATATTGTTTTTTGTAAGTTTAGCAGATTACTAGCGGGCGTTATCGTGGAGCTGCGTCACTTCATGCAGTCTTCGTGGTCGTTGTGCTTGGACTACGTCTGCAATGAACGTCAGCTTTGATGGATACACCTTGGGGAAGCAATCCGTAGAACAACACACCGTCGCTGTTCCACCGGATGCATAACATTATCTTTGGTGGATGCGAGCAAGTCCTTGTAAGAGTTGCTGCTTTGTTTGGGCTCAGTCATTCCTTTCTTTTCATGATTTCAGCATAAAGACATCATTCCTCGTCACAAGTAACGATAGAGAATAGCAACGGTCTGTGTTGTTCATGAACCAACTGATGACGAGCAAACCAGTGACGAACATATAGCTAACCGTTGATTTCTTGATTTTGGCTTAGACTCTAAGCCTTAGAGCATGCGATACCCAACACCCGATTTTTCAACCTTCCAATTCCATTCAGCTGTGCACAATGGTGGAATGTTCACAGTTAATCACATTTGTCAGTTCTCCAGTACACTGACATTAATTACTGTAGATTAATGCGTTTAAACGATCTTCTTCACACTCTGAAGGTCTTCCTGAACGTAGAGAGTCTCTAATATCAAAACGATACTCCTAAAAACGAGAAAACCATTTTCTTGTCGTGCTCTGTCCAATGATATTACCCCCATACACGCCGCATATGTGAGTGGCAGCTTCAGCTGCTGTCACCCCTCTATTGAACATAAACAGAAGAAAATGTCGGAAGTGTTCCGATTTCTCTATTTGGGACTCCATTTCTGGAGTCCACCTCTCCGTTCACTACCTCCAAATCACAAATTTTTGGAAGTTTGTGGTAAGCTTCTAGGGGACCAAACTGCTGAGGTCATCGGTCCCTAGGCTTGCACACTACTTAATCGAACTTACACTAACTTACGCTAAGGACAACACACACACACACACACACACACACACACACACACACACACACACACACATGCTTGAGCTGTGGTCCTTCTCCGCGATTGGCTGCTGCGGTTCGGAAGTTGCGGGCCAAAATAATAATCTGCTGTTATTAATATTATAAAAACTAAACAGCGTATTTACCTGTATTTCACGTAAAAACATCTGTCAACAGCAGGCTATCATCCCATTATTTCAAAACTGTTAATTACCAGCAGTATAAAAAACAATAGCTAAATGAAAAGGCAGACGGAGCTTCTGATCGCGTCTACCTTGGATGGCGGGCGAAGTGGTTCTGCTGTAAGATTAGGTGGTTCAAATGGCTCTAAGCACTATGTGACTTAACATCCGAGGTCATCGGTCCCCTAGACTTAGGACTACTCAAACCTAAGTAACCTAAGGACACCACACACATCCATGCCCGAGGCAGGATTGGAACCTGCGACCGTAGCGCCTAGAACCGCTCGGTCACAGCGGCCGGCTGTGTAAGATTAGAGCTTCGGCTATAAGATCAGAGTTGGTTCGCGAGTCTGGAGGACAGACATGTTGTCTGCCGCGGTCGGTATCAGCTAAGACATTATTAGTAATTTCTGGTTATGTGGACATGTTATTGAGAACAATTTTACAGTAATCACGTAAATATGCAGTTCATTGAATTGTTTTTATGAAAGTGTGAAGATTGGAGTTTACTTGCAATTTACAAAGTGGAATATAACTGTACAGTTTCTCGTTTTCTGCTAATAAAATGGGAGTGGCTTCCCGTATAAACAAACTAATTGGAAATTTATAAAATATCTGTTCCTCGCTAAGAGCTTATTAGAGCCTCAAGATAAAGTATTCACCACCTACGTGCTGTTTCCTGCGCAGGGCACAACAATTATAGAAGACTGCAGGTTAGTGAGCATTAATTAGAAATTATGCATTCCACTCAGGGCGATGGAGACAAATAGGCATCCCGTGTGTACTGCAGTCTTAGCGCAACTGAATCAGTGACACATCATCTGTGGTAAAACAGAGGAGGTATGAAGGGGATAAATTTTAGAGGGAAGAGGTTTATCAATATAAAGACCGAGTAACTCTTGCCTCAACAATCCGTAATATTACAACTGCGGGCTTCTAATTCTGTTGAACTAGAGTTTCCCCTCAGTAGAATGGATAACTGTGTACATTCAAAATTTGATTAAATCTTTTTTTCACAAACATGGAGCCCTTGATACGATTAATAGTGGTCCTTAGAATCATGCATGCACCAAAAAGAAAGACATCGTTATTTAATAAAACTATAGACTCGTATGAGTATCTGGGTTATAGCGGCCGGCCGCTGTGAACGAGCGGTTCAAGTTGCTTCAGTCTGGAACCGCGCTGCTGCTACGGTCGCAGGTTCTAATCCTGCCTCGGGCATGGCTGTGTGTGATGCGCTTAGGTTCGTTAGGTTTAAGTAGTTCGAAGTTCTAGGCCACTGATGACCTCAGATGTTAAGTCCCATAGTGCCTAGAGCCATTTGAACCATTGTTTCGGTTATAGCACCGATCCGTAAATTTTTTCAGATCTACGTTGCTTTTTCAAGTCAATTTAGGTGCCTTCCGCGACATTATGTTGAATAAGATCGCTAATATTTCCTTTTATCATAAATGTTCAATTGAGTTACGTCGTAAATTTAGTTACGTCTTCATCGTAAATATAAACAATAATCTACGTACCTACTGTTCAGTCAGTAATGATCAATAACTTTATGCTCTGACACAAAATTTTACTCGTTTCTCGAGGGAGAACTCCATGGAGAGAAGTTATAAACTTCTGCTATAAATTTCGCAGTGAAATTGCTTACGTATTTACGTCGCGGCAAAATCTGTCCCAAATTTAAGCAGGCGAATTTTCCCCGAGAGAAATGTCGCTTCTTTTCTGAGAAAGTATGCCACGTGTTGCGCCGTTAGATTCTAGAACCACGTTCCCTTGCCGTACAGAAGTTTATCAACATTACCGAAATGTTTTCCGAAACGTTAGTCACGCGCCTCGGATATGACAGTCAAATGCGAAACGCCAGAAAAGAGGGGCAACGAAGTTCAACTCCCCCTCCATCTAGGTTTTCGAACTCCGGCCTCTTCGGTTAGCTATCCGCCGTGTTGAAGCGCACCTACCGAAGCGGACAGGCAATTTACTTGTATATTATTGAGCATCGAGGCAAGGGTTCCTTATGAACCTTCAGCTCTGCAGTGGAGCCTGCAGTATTTTTTAACTTTCTGTGCGCTGTACCGGAACACCATCCCGGAAAGCTGGCTTTGGCGGGCAGTGCTCTATGAGGTTTGGAATGTGATAGAGCGGTTAAGCAGTGATGCAGTTCATGAGTTGTGCCTGGGTAGTTCATTCGGTAAGATAATTTCCTTCCAAAGGCGAGGATCCGAATTCGAGTCCCGCGAGTTACTCGTCTTTAATCTGTTTGGAAATTTCATTCATTGATTTCCTTTTTGTTTGAGATGATGAAAATTCGTGCACCAGAGTAACAGCTTTAGCTGAAGAAATTTCATACGTCCTCCGCCGTGTCACTTCTGACACTGTATGGCAAACGTGCCGTAACTTGGCACTAACGTCGAAGCAGTAGTGTTAAAATAGTAGCTCTGGGTGAGCCAGATATTGCAAAAAATCAAGCATTGAACGAAACCAAAGACTGCGATTCATTGGCAGAACACTTAGAAGGTGCAACAGGTCTACTAAAGAGACTGCTTACACCACGCTTGTGCGCCCTATTCTGGAGTATTGCTGTGCGGTGTGGGATCCGCATCAGGTGGGACTGACGGATGACATGGAAAAAGTACAAAGAATGGCAGCTCGTTTTGCATTATCGCGAAATAGGGGAGATAGTGTCACAGACATGATACGTGAATTGGAGTGGCAATCATTAAAACAAAGGCGTTTTTCGTTGCGACGGGACCTTCTCATGAAATTTCAATCACCAGTTTTCTCCCCCGATTGCGAAAACATTCTGTTGCCACCCACCTACGTAGGGAGAAATTATCATCACGATAAAATATGAGAAATCAGGGCTCGCACAGAAAAATTTAAGTGCTCGTTTTTCCCGCGTGCCGTTCGAGAGTGGAACGGTAGAGAGACAGCTTGAAGGTGGTTCATTGAACCCTCTGCCAGGCACTTTATTGTGAATAGGAGAGTAATCACGTAGATGTATTTACAACAGGGCGATGCACTTTTCATTGACACACTTAAAATTACAAATGATTTTCTTAAATTTTAAACTTCATTATTAGAGTAATTGTAATGTATTGTATGTTAACCGGGGGCCTAGAAATGATGGAGAGGCTCCGTCCCCGCCGCAGCCGCAGCGGTCCACAACCCCACTACGGCTACGGCAGTCCACTTCACCCCTCCACCGCCCCACACCGAACCCATGGTTATTGTGCGGTTTGGACCCCGGTGGACCCCCCCAGGTAACGTCTCACACCAGACGAGTGTAACCCCTATGTTTGCGTGGTAGAGTAATAGTGGTGTACGCGTACGTGGAGAACTTGTTTGCGCAGCAATCGCCGACATAGTGTAATTGAGGCGGAATAAGGGGAACCAGCACGCATTCGCCGTGGCAGGTGGAAAACCGCCTAAAAACCATCTACAGACTGGCCGGCTCGCCGGACCTCGACACAAGTCCGCCGGGCGGATTCGTGCCGGGGACCAGGCGCTCCTTCCCACTATCAGAATAATTACATTCCCTCAGTCAGTTTACGCTTTAGAGTAGGGAGTTTTATAGTGGTGAAATATTACTATGACTTGAGTAAAAAAACTCAGCTCTTCTACCCACAGAACGTATAACGCATTTTTAGATTTGATCAAACAAAGAAACACCATAAATTTAGACATGCCCTAGTTTAAAGAAAACGACAGCTCTTCTGCCTGCGAAGAATGTCGTCTTTTGTGACAATATACACTGAGGTCACAAAAGTAATGGGATAGCAATATAGCGATAGTATAGTACGCACAAGGTATAAAAGAGCAGTGGATTGGCGGAGCTGTCATTTGTACTCGGGTGATACATGTGAAACGGTGACCGACGTTATTGTGGCTGCACGACGGCAATTAACAGACTCTGAACGTGGAATAGTTGTTTTCATTTGGGAAATCTTTAGGGAATTCAGTATTTCGAGATCCTTAGTGTCAAAAGTGTGCCGAGAATACCAAATTTCAGGCATTACCTCGCACTACGGACAACGCAGTTGCCGACGGCCTTGCAGCGGCGTTTGCTTAGAGTTGTCAGTACTAAGAGACAAGCAACTGCATGAAATAGCCGCAGAGATCAATGTGGAAGGTATTACAAACGTATCCGTTAAGACAGTGCTGCGAAATTTGACGTTAATGGACTATGGCAGCAGACGACCGACGCAAGTGCCTTTCAAACAGACCGACATCGCCTCTCTTGGGCTCTTGACCATATAGGTTGGACACTATTTGACTGGAAATCCGTGACATGGTCAGATGAGTACCGATTTCTGTTTGAGTGGTGATGGTAGGGTCTGAGGGTGGCGCAGACCTCACGAAGCTATGGACGCAGGTTGTTAACAAGTCACTGTGCAAGCTATTGAAGGTTCCATAATGATGTATGGGATCGATTGGGTCCTAATGTCCAACGGAACTGATCATTGACTGGAAATGGTTATGTTCGGCTACTTGGAGACCATTTGCAGCCATTCATGGACTTATGTTTCCAAACAACGATGGAATTTTTATGGGTGGCAATGTGCCACAGTTGCTCGCGATTGGTCTGAAGAACATTCTGTACAATTCGAGCGAATGATTTGGCCACCCAGCTAGCCCGACATGAATCCCATCGATATTTATGGGACATAATTGTGAGAGGTCACTTCGTGCACAAGGCCCTGCACCGACAACACTTCCGCAATAATGGACGGCTATAGGGGTAACATGGCTCAATATTTCTGCAGGGGACTTCCAACGACTTGCGGAGTCGATGTCTCGACGAGTTGCTGCAATACGCCGGGCAAAAGAAGGTCCGGCACGATATTAGGCATCCCATGACTTCTGTCACCTCAGTGTGTATTTTCATTATCAAATATAAAATTTTTTAACTTCTTGTACTTTGTGACATTGTTATCCCTTAAGAGCCCGTTGAAGTGGCGCGTTCTTAACGGGAATTCGGAAGGTGGTGAACCCGGAAGCAGGGTGGAGGGCTATACATTGTTTCATATTTATAAATGTACAGAGTGTCTGTAAACGATGGTGAAACCGTGCGTTTATAGTCATTGGACTGTTACCATTGCTTGCGTGTGAAGAGCCATAAGTGCCTTTCTGGAACGATACTCTAGAGAAGTTTCAGTCAGGTTATTCTGATTTCGAATCACAACGATCTTTACAAGTTATTCCACATTAACGAAGCGATAGTAAACCATCAATATATAAACCTGAAGAGCCCAAACACCAATACAGTCTGACTGAAGGAGCAGGTTCAAAAGTGGTTCAAATGGTTCAAATGGCTCTGAGCACTATGGGAGTTAACATCTGAGGTCATCAGTCCCCTAGAACTTAGAACTAATTAAACCTAACTAAACTAAGGACATCACACACATCCATGCCCGAGGCACCGTAGCTGTCGCGCGGTTCCAGATTGAAGCGCCTAGAACCTCTCGGCCACACCGGCCGGCGAAGGAGCAGGAAATGAAGAACTGGATTAGGATTAAAATTTTTATGCCAATTAAAGTTACCGGAAATGATCCGTCACACCAGCTGACCAAAGTCGTATCCAGCTCACAGGAAGAGGTTACCTACAGCATTCGTCCTATAAAATTTCACGAAACAAGTTTTGCGAAAAGTAACTCAGAAGAAAGAGAGAAATAATTTCAATCGACTGCAAAAGGAATATTTTCCATTAGTGCGTCAAAGACTGACGATTAAGCTCACATACTTCTTAATTTCACTGCAGTGCTAACGGGAAATGGAAAACTGAAAGCTTACTATCATCGATTCATAAAACCAATGACCACATCTGTCCACGCTGAAGGGAATCAAACTGTGTACTACCTGTTACTCGAATGAAGCAACCTGTACAAACAGAGAAACATCTTACTGAAAAATTTAATAATGAAAGGCCGAAATTGGCCGGATAGCTATAGTGAACTGCTACAATTGTTTTTAAAGGGGTTCTATAAACTCAGTAAATTAGTGATGCAAAATGCATATTTTAGTCATCGACTGCAAAACTAAAGGGGAACTAATTTTAACGCATTAATAACTTTAACAGAAACAATGTAAAATTTTAAAACTGTCTGTCCTGTATCTGCAAGAAAGCTCGCAATAGAGTAAACCAACACACCATTTAATACAACTCTATTTCAGGCAGCACGTTAAAAAATTAAAAAATCATGACTACACGTTGGTTCTGTTAGAGAGATAGCTTCATTTTATTTCGAACTGAGCAACGACTCAGCTATAATCTCAAAGTTTTAAACTGGTAAAGAAGTTAATTTACTAGAATGGCGCTGTACCTGCCGTTATAAGCATACCGCGCAAGTGAGGTAGCCTTGTAATACAAGTCTGAGGCCTTCATTCTTACAGTGAGTCAGAAGAAGACTGCTTTGATGCAGCTCTCCATGCTAGTCAGCTTTGTGCAGCTTGCGATCATTTGAAGCTACTTGCTGTAGTATACCATCTCTTTAATTCTGACCGCAAAGGTTTCGGGCTCCTTGTCAGTGAATGACAAACACTGAAGAGCCAAAGAAACTCGTACACTTGCCTAATATCAGGTAGGACCCACGCGAGTACGCGGAAGTGCCGCAACACGACGTGACATGGAGTCAACTAATGTCTGAAGTAGTGCTGGAGAGAAGTGACCCCCATCAGTCCTGCAGGGCTGTCCATAAAGTCGTAAGAGTACGAGGGGATCGAGATTTCTTCTGAACAGCACGTTGCAAGGTATCCCAGGTATGCTCAATAACGTCATGTCTCGATGCCTCTGGAGTTTGGTGGCTAGCGGAAGTATTTAAACTCAATAGAGTGTTCCTGGAGCACTCTGCAGTAATTCTGGACGTGTGGGGCGTCGCATTGTCTTGCTGGAATTTCCCAAGTCCGTCGGAATGCACAATGGACATGAATAGATGCAGGCGATCAGACTGGATGTTTACGTACGTGTGACCTGTCAGAGTTGTAGCTAGACGTATTAGAGGTCCAACTTCACTCCAAATGCACACACCCCACACCATTACAGAGCCTCCACCAGCTTGTACAGTCCCCTATTGACATGCAGGGTCCATGGATTCATGAGGTTGTCTCCATATTCGTACACGTCCATCACTCCATAAAATTAGGAACTAGACTCGTCCGACCAGGTAACATGTTTTCAGTCATCAACAGTCCAATGTCGGTGCTGACGCGCCAAGGCGAGGCCTAGCGCTCTATGTCGTAGAGTCATCAAGAGTACACGAGCGTGCCTTCGGCTCCGAAGGCCCATATCGTTGATGTTCCGTTGAATGTTTCGCACGCTGACACTTGTTGATGGCCCAGCATTGAAATCTTCAGCAATCTGCGGGAGGGTTGCACTTCTGTCACGCTGAACGATTCTCTTCAGTTGTCGTTGGTCCCGTTCTTGCAGGATCTTTTTCCGGCCGCAACGATGTCGGAGATTTGATGTTTTACCGTAATACTGATATTCAAAGTACACTCGTGAAATGGTTGTACGGGAAAATCCTCACTTCATCACTAACTCGGAGATGCTGTGTCCCATCGCTCGTGCGCCGACTGTAACACCACGTTCAGACTCACATAAATTTTGATAAGCTGCCATTGTAGCAGCAGCGAGCTATCTAACAACAGCACCAGACACTTGTTGTCTTATATAAACGTCGGCAAACGCAGCGCCTTATTCTGCCTGTTTACGTATCTCTGTATTTGAATAAGCATGTCTATACCAGTTTCTCTCCGGCTTGTGTGGTCGAGCGGTTCTAGACACTTCAGTCTGGAACTGCGCGACCGCTACGGTCGCAGGTTCGAATCCTGCCTCGGGCTTGGATGTGTGTGATGTCCTTAGGTGAGTTAGGTTTAAGTAGTTCTCAGTTCTAGGGGACTGATGACTTCAGATATTAAGTCCCATAGTGCTCGGAGCCATTTGACCCATATACCAGTTTCTCTGGCGCTTCGGTGTATAAAACAAGTTGAAGTAACACAACGTAGTACGCACTGTTTTGTGAGTTTAGCAAATCATTTATCCAGCGTATATATTTCTATGCAATTCCGCAAGAGCTATCAACAGAATAAAAAACAACCAGTATCTAGTAGTGCAAGCTGTGTCGAAGAATACCAGAAATGCGCATACTGCTAACAAGGAGCCCATACGAACTTCCATTCACGATTTTATTCATATTGACAGGATATGTAAGGAACGACTAGTACTGAAATATATGCAAACAGAAAGATGAAAGTCTCAACCGTTTTCGAGAAAATCAGCTTTGAACACTTTACGCGTGCTTACAGACTTCGTATGGTCGCTAGGAACCAAGGTTTCCGCAGCCAAGCGAGTAAGCTCTTATTTTCGTAAGTGTGAGGTCTGTGAATCGAGTCTCATCCTGTGGTATTCTATTTCGTTCCCACGCAATCGTAACAAGAGAACGCCCGCGAAATCGTTTGATGACCGAGTACCGCTTAAGAATATAACTCAAATTTGTTTTGCGATAGACACATTTAAAAACCATGTAATGCAAAATTCGGCCTTCACTACAAGCCGTACAGCGCTCCATAGCTTATACATTATACTTGCCTCACATGTAGATAAAATAATATAAATAAAATTACTATACTGATTTTATTGAAAGTTCTGCGTATCAATTTTTCCAATATCATTACGAAAATTTTTCTCCTTTTTTTAGAATAAAGACTATGAAATTAATAAATGAATCATTCAGTAATGACAGTTAGTTCAGACATAATAATTAGACGCGACGAAGAAAAGTGCGGGAAGGGATAGTCGACCCATGAATCTCGCGCTCCTAAAACTAGCCGCTGTGGACTTCTTGAATACAAGCGACCATATAGAATATACAAATCTGCTTTAAATTTTCAGACTCGATTTCTTCGAAAACGGTTAAGAGTTGCATCTTCCTGTTTACATATGTTGAAATCGTAGTCGTCCTCTAGACACTCTATTAACGTGTACGAAATCTGTGAGGGGAAGTTCGTACGGTTCCCTTACAACCTGTACGCACGCGTTGTTGCATCCTTATTAAGAAGCAATTGTACCCTTCCGCCCCCCGCCCACACACACACACACACACACACACACACACACACACACACACACACACACACACTCTAATAAGACATCCTTTATATCTGAAAAGCTGCTCGACAGTACAGGGTGTATCAAAAAGAACCATCCGATTTTTAAAAAATCATAACTATTATATTATTTGAGATAGTATGTACGTGAACAACGTACTCTTGGAAAGAGCAAACTTTCGAGTTGTACATGGTTCTCGCTAGGTAGCAGCAGTGTGCGCCCACTTCAGTTCAAGTAAAAATGGTCTCGGGGCAACAGGAACCGTTTAGTGTCCTACGTTTTGCGCAGTGTGGATCCTTAATAACAGTACAGTGTGACTTTCGTGCTAGGTATGGAGTGGGTCATCCTACAGCACAGAGTATTAGGCGATGGCATGAATAATTCCGAGAAACAGGTTGTTTGTGTAAAGGCAAATCGCCGGGATGTCCCCGACTGTCTGAGACTCACAAAGAGTCCGCAGAAATCAGTTCTCCAGGCCCCTCGACAGCTCAACATGCCGCTGATGTCCGTCTGGCGCGTGTTACGTCGACGTTTACACATGAAACCACAAAATTCAGCTACTGAAAGCTCTTCGTGAATGTGGCAAACAACAACGTTCTGTAATTTCGATCTTGGCAAGATGGAGGATGACAGTTTTCTTCCACGCTTAGTGTTTACTGACGAGGCTACATTCTATTTAAATGAAAAGGCGAACAGTAATAATGTGAGCCGGCCATAGTGGCCGAGCGGTTCTAGGCGCTTCAGACTGGAACCGCGCGACCTCTACGGTCGCAGGTTCGAATCCTGCCTCGGGCATGGATGTGTGTGATGCCCTTAGGTTAGTTAGGTTTAAGTAGTTCTAAGTTCTAGGGGACTGATGACCTCAGATGTTAAGTCCCATAGTGCTCAGAGCCATTTGAACCAATCATAATGTGAGAATATGGGATACAGAACAACCACATGAAGTTGTGCAACGTGACAGGGACTCTCCAAAATTCAATGTGTTTTGTGCAGTTTTGCTGGTAAAGGTGCCTAGAACACTGCTACGGGAGAATTTTATTTTCCCACCGTGTGAAACTGATCCAAACGACTTCATTTACCAATAGGATGGGGCTCCGTCACACTGGCATCTGGAAGTGCTGGAATTTTTAAATCAAAGGATTACTGAACAATGGATAGGTCGCACTGGATCAAGTGATTCAGCCTTACATTATTGGCCTGTAAGGTCACTGGACCTGACTGACTGTGATTATTTCTTGTAATTGTATGTAAAGGACTCTGTTTATGCGCCTCCGTTACCAACAATAATGAATTAACTGAGACATCCCATAATAGCAACTGTGGAATCTGTAACTCAAGACATGCTCCCTGCAATGTGGGAACAATTTGAATACCGCATTGACATATGCCGTGCATCTCAAGGGGGGCATATTAAACACCTACGAAAAGGCATGAAAAAAAGCTTTTTGAGTTTCCCGTTCATCCAAAAACAAAATTCATTGTATATGATTATTAGTTTCAAAAATATAGACGTGCCAGATCGGATGATTCTTTTTGATACTCCCTGTATTATCTTCTATGCTCCTTACTGTTTAGAATGTGTACAAAAGCAATGATGGCGCTAGAGCATGTGTACGCCTGTTCAGTATGAACACAGAGGCATCAAAAGTTGTTTTCTGCTGCAAACAAAGCTGCGTCACGGACGATATTGGCGAGACGTTTTCAAATAAAGCTTCGGAAAAAGGTGGAATCATATTGCGAGTGTTATTGCCAGCCAGCTTCCAATAAACCGTCGCATCACAATGCGCAATCCCGCTGCCGTGTTTTCCGAAAGTAACGACATTTAGCCCGGCCAGGCGTGGCTCGGAAATGGAAGCAAAGCGGACGTAAGGCGCTCAGCTGCAGCTTCCTGTAACAAGTGTCGGCTCACCTGTTACCACAGCTCGCTGCCGGCATTAAAATATGCGGCAGGCTGCATGTGGCCCCATTACTAGCATACACCAGCACAGCCGCGATGCGGACGCGCTGGCCGCGGAATGAGATTTTAATATAATTCTCTGCCTGCGCCAAATAGCCGGGGCCACCAGGAACGGCAGCCCTGCGAGCTAGATGGCTGTCCTTCCGGAAAATTGGAAGTGGGAGCAATTTGTAGTGTGTGGTGCTCCATCGTGGTCACAGCAGCATAATCAAAACCTGGTATATGGTGTTTGAGAGTATGGACCAACTTGACGCTGTTGTTGTTGTGGTCTTCAGTCCTGAGACTGGTTTGATGCAGCTCTCCATGCTACTCTATCCTGTGCAAGCTTCTTCATCTCCCGGTACTTACTGCAACCTACATCCTTCTGAACCTGCTTAATGTATTCATCTCTTGGTCTCCCTCTACGATTTTTACCCTCCATGCTGCCCTCCAACGCTAAATTTGTGATCCCTTGATGCCTCAGAACATGTTCTACTAACCGGTCCCTTGTTTTTGTCAAGTTGTGCCACAAACTCCTCTTCTCCCCACTTCTATTCAATACTTCATTATTAGTTATGTGATCTACCCATCTAATCTTCAGCATTCTTCTGTAGCACCACATTTCGAAAGCTTCTCTTCTTGTCCACACTATTTATCGTCCACGTCTCACTTCCATACATGGCTACACTCCATACAAATACTTTCAGAAACGATTTCCTGACACTTAAATCTATACTCGATGTTACAAATTTCTCTTCTTCAGAAACGCTTTCCTTGCCATTGCCAGTCTACATTTTATATCCTCTCTACTTCGACCATCATCAGTTATTTTGCTCCCCAAATAGCAAAACTCCTGTACTACTTTAAGTGTCTCATTTCCTAACCTAATTCCCTCAGCATCACCCGACTTAATTCGACTACATTCCATTATCCTCGTTTTGCTTTTGTTGATGTTCATCTTATATTCTCCTTTCAAGACACTGCCTATTCCGTTCAACTGCTCTTCCAAGTCCTTTGCTGTCTCTGATAGAATTACAATGTCATCGGCGAACCTCAAAGTTTTTATTTCTTCTCCATGGATTTTAATACCAACTCCGAATTTTTTTTTGTTTCTTTTACTGCTTGCTCAATATACAGATTGAATAACATCGGGGAGAGGCACTTGACGCTAGTAAAATCAGTAAAAACGGATAAATATATCAGTGTATAGCGTTTAGTCGATCCAATCAGTACTGTGCTAGCGTGTACAGAGAGGCCACGCTGTTATTGTTGTTCTTTTCGTTGCGGTCCTCATTCCGAAGACTGTTTTGATGCAGCTCACCAAATTAGTTTATCCTGTCCAAGCCTTTTCATCTCTGCATAACTAGTGCAACCTACATTTATTTTAATCTGCTGTATTCGAGCCTTCCTCTCCCTCTACAACTCTAATTGCCACACTTCCCTACATTACCAAAATCGTCGCCCAAGGACCAGCCAATAGTTCTTTTTACATACAGAGTGACTTTTTCCATCGTGTACATATTCTAGGGATTGGTCGATGAAAGGGTATGGAACAAAAGAGGTTTAATGAACGTATGTTCGGAAATGATGGTTTCCATACTAGAGACCATTTATTCGATCGATATCGCTACAGAGACTACTGTCCAATATGCGCTGTACCATGCAGTCACAGTTACAGTATGTGTTGAAAATCGTTTCCATATGTCTCAACGCATGCAAGTTGCATGTTCTGTCTCACACGTTCACATCGGCCAGTGTCAAAGGCAGCATGAATACACTGCTCTATTGTCTCCATAGCTGGAATGGGCTCTGCATACACGATGATTTGAGATGGCCCCACAACTAGAAATCACACACGTTGAGATCCGATGAACTAGCAGGCCATGCAACTGGACCCCACTCCCCCCCCCCCCCCGTCCGATCTATCGGCCTGGGAATACACGATTGAGATGCGTCCCGACGTTAACGGTAAAGCAGGCTGGAACACCATGATGTAGCAGCCACGTAACCTGTCGAATCATCAATGGCGCTTGTTTCAGCAGGGGAGACAAAACCCCCGGAAGAAATGCCGATAGCTCCGCCTGTTAGGCGATGTGGAAGGAAAACTAGCTCGTATAGCGAGCGGAAATAACGAACACTTATATCTTTCCGTACGAGCTCTGATTTCCCTTATTTTATCTTGGTGATCGTTTCTCCCTACATAGGTCGGTGTCAACAACATGTTTACGCATTGTGAGGAGAAAGTTGGTGATTGGCATTTTGTGAGAAGATTCCGCTGCATCGAAAAACGCCTTTGTTTTAATGACGTCCGCACCAAATCCTGTATCATTTCAGTGACACTCTCTCCCCTACTTCGTGATAATACAAAACGTGCTGCCATTCTCTGAACTTTTTCGATGTTCTCCGTCAGTCCTATCTGGTAAGGATCCCACACCACGCAGCAGTATTCTGAAAGAGGACGGACAAGTGTAGTGTACGCAGTCTCCTTAGTAGATCTGTTACATTTTCAATAAAACGCAGTCTTTGGCTAGCCTTCCCCACAACATTTTCTATGTGTTCCTTCCAATTTATATTGTTCTTATTTGTAATACCTAGGTATTCAGTTGAATTTACGGCCTTTAGATTTGACTGATTTATCGTGTAATCGAAGTTTAACGGATTCCTTTTAGCACTCATGTGGATGACCTCACACTTTTCGTTATGTAGGGTCAATTGCCAATTTTTGCACCATACAGATATATTTTCTAAATCGTTTTGCAATTTTTTTTAATCTTCTGATGATTTTATTAGTCGATAAACGACAGCGTCATCTACAAACAACCTAAGAGCGCTGCTCAGATTGTCTCCCAAATCGTTTATAGGGCCTTTAACACTACCTTGAGGGTTGCCAGAAATCACTTCTGATTTACTCGATGACTTTCCGTCACTTCCTACGATATGTGACCTCTCTGACAGGAAATTACGAAGCCAGCCGCATAACTGAGATGATATTTCGTAAGTACGCAATTTCACTACAAGCCACTTGTGTGGTACCGTGTCAAAAGCCTTCCGGAAATCAAGAAATACGGAATCAATCTGAAATCCCTTGTCAATAACACTCAACACTTCATGCGAGGAAAGAGCTAGCTGTGTTTCACAATAACGATGTTTTCTACTTCACTTGCCTTTCAGTAAGTAAGTGCCATGTCGGCAAGCTCTGGATTCGACTACGGAAAAACAGTGTACAACTATGTATCACATGAAACTTCCTGGCAGATTAAAACTGTGTGCCCGACCGAGACTCGAACTCGGGACCTTTGCCTTTCGCGGGCAAGTGCTCTACCATCTGAGCTACCGAAGCACGACTCACGCCCGGTACCCACACCTTTACTTCTGCCAGTATCTCGTCTCCTACCTTCCACTTGCCCGCGAAAGGCAAAGGTCCCGAGTTCGAGTCTCGGTCGGGCACACAGTTTTAATCTGCCAGGAAGTTTCATATCAGCGCACACTCCGCTGCAGAGTGAAAATTTCATTCTATGTATCACATATACTACAAGGTGAGTCAGCTAGAGAAGTGAATCGGACACAACATTACCAATTACTACAGCAGGATAGGGCGCTAGGGCATGGCGTATGAGGAACAGTACCAGCCTCTAGGAGGAAACCATGCATACGGTACTGTAACCGTGGCTGCATGGGACACCGTGTATTACACCGCAGTCTCTGTAACAAAGTGTGATTGAGTAAGTGGTCTCTATCATGGAAACCAAGTTTTCTGGACATAAATTCATTAGACCTTTCCTGTTCCGTATCCTCTCATCGATCAATTCCTAGAGTTTGTGCACGGTGGAAAATACCCCACTGTACATCTGTTCTCCCCAATTTATTGCAGTATATCCTCATTAGTTATTCGATCTACTCACCTAATCTTCAACATTTTAATTGATTGGTGAATAAGTTCCTAGTGTTTTTATTTTTCATGTTGGTATTCCGGTTGCTATGGGTTTATTGATCGATTATAATTTTTATATGTAGTTAATTCGTGCTATTTGAGTTTACATATTGTCATTTTGTCATTTGGAGGTAGCGAGTAGAGCTGTGGACGCTAGAAAATCGAGTGACAAGTGTAAAAAGTCGGAACAATTTTGACATATCTTTGTTTGAGTTCAGTAGAGGGGTGACGCCAGCGGAGGCATCCAAAATCATTTGTGTCGTGTATGCCGCTGGAGAGAGCACGGCAAGAAAATGTTTTTTTTTTTTCGTTTTAAGGAGGATCGTTTTGACATTTGCGAGTCTACATGTTCAGGAAGAACTTCGGGGTTTGATGAAGATCGTTTAAACGCATTAATCCACAATGATCCACTCCAGAGTACTCGAGAACCGGCAAATGCGATTGTGCACATTTGCATGGATTGGGGAAGATTCAAAAGAACGCATGTATGGGTACCGCATGCTCTTACGCCAAAGTCACGAAAATCAGCGGATGGCTATATGTGCGTCTCTGCTTCTCTGCTTGCTTCTCATCACTTGGCTCAGGCCCGGGTTCGATTCCCGGCGGGGTAAGGGATTTTCTCTGCCTCCCGATGACTGGGTGTTGTGTGATGTCCTTAGGTTAGTTAGGTTTAAGTAGTTCTAAGTTCTAGGGGACTGATGACCATAGATGTTAAGTCCCATAGTGCTCAGAGCCATTTGAACCATTTTTGAACTTGGCTCAGGAACAACACCGACCATTCCTATCCTCTATCGTTACTGGTGACCAGAAATGGATTCGTATAGGCTGACGTAAGGAGGAGAAAGGAATGGTTGAGCCCTAACAAAGCAGCCATTCCTAGTACAAAGACCTGCTCGCATCCCGAAAAGATAATGTTATGCATCTGGTGGAACAGCGACGGTGTGGTGTACTACGGATTGCTTCCCTGCGGTGTAACCATCACTACTGACGTGATTCTTCAACTTCTCCCGGCGTATTTCTTGCTCGAACAGTCCACGGGTGTACTGCCGTTCCATAGTGTCCAACGGGCACAATGTTTCGGGGATTAGACATGTCACCATCGTCAGGCGCACTGACGAGCTGAGCTCCTGAGGGCGGGCGGCCGTCCTAAATCCCCTTCCCACGCGAGGCGCTCTCTCCGCGGTCCGCGCCCGCGGCCGCGCGTCAGCGTCTGTGGTGGCGTCGGTGTAACTGCCTCGTCCGCCTTGGTCAGCTCGTCCTCGCGGGGGAAGGGTATTTAGGACGGCCGCCCGCCCTCGGGAGCTCAGCTCGTCAGTGCGCCTGACGATGGTGACATGTCTGATCGCCGAAACATTGTGCCCGTTGGACACTATGGACCGGCAGTACACCCGTGGACTGTTTGGTCACTACTGACGTTCACTGCCAACAACTGAGACATCTTGCAGACACAGTCCAAGAACAATGACCAGGAAGACTGCGTGAAATGATGCTAGCCCACGATAACGCCTGCCCGCATTCTGCTAGACTGACAAATAAACAATATTCAGGCGTTGGACTGTGAAATCATTTTGCACTCACCTTATTCATCTGATATTGAGCCCTCGGACTGTCACCTTTTCCGCCCTCTATGGACCGACCATCATGGAAGTTCTTTCCGGATGAAAATGCCTTCCGAACAACCATGTGATTGCTACAGTCGCGTTGGTAGACTGATGTAAATAATGAATGAGAATATATCATTTAGCCGGCCGGGGTGGCCGAGCGGTTCTAGGCGCTACAGTCTGGAACTGCGTGCCCGCTACGGTCGCAGGTTCGAATCCTGCCTCGGGCATGGATGTGTGTGTGATGTCCTTAGGTTAGTTAGGTTTAAGTAGTTCTAAGTTCTAGGGGACTGATGACCTCTGAAGTTAAGTCCAATAGAGCTCAGAGCCATTTGAACCATTTTGAACATATTATTTATGACTAAGGTCTATGTTACGTGGATCGTGTTTATTTAACTTATGGAAAAAGCGCTTGGAGCTTATGCGCCAACCATCAGTATAACATCTGATTTGAAAAAACTTCTTTTCCTTTTGTCTAAAATGCGTGTTACCCACGTTTCACTTCCGTACAAGGCTACACTACATACAAATACCTTTCTGACGTTCCGGCAGCATCGTCTGATTTAATTAAACTACATTCCTTTACGAGGCCACAGAAATTCAAAATCACAAAAGCAATCTTAACAAAAATGTTTTTAGTTGGAGAAGTTGTGGGCCTCAGTGTGTAAGCCTTCATTCGACGCTTTTTTATGAAAAATAATTTTTTTCTTTGCATATCTGCGAGACTCTGTATACTTGACACATTTATCAACACCCACACAAAATTGTAAACAAATAGAAATCTTCTAATATCAAACGAAAGCTTGTAAAAAAGTATAAGAAATAAATTGGACGAAACTTACAATAAACTGATAGCGCAACACAAATTAATTTACTTGAGTCACGTGTGAAATGAAAGGAAGCAATTCGTATCTTTATTCCGCCACAAATTCACTTTGCATTTTGCGCACATCACATACTATATCCTTTGCAATTAGGAAATTTACGTGTTGTTCTCTTCTTTATCCAGACTGACCAAAACTTCTATATCAGCAGTATTATGTGCTAAGTACGAAGTTGCTAACATCAAAGATAATAGAAAACGATCACAGTTTATGATTTTTACGTACTCTAATACTCTAGTTTAGAACATCAAATAATCACCGACAGTAATGGCATCATGCGCCAGAATAGCGAAAGTATGCACTTACATGTGATGTCATATCAGGTCTAAATTGGCACGGACTGGCGGCAAATTTTTTCCGGTTTAAAGCTAAGCAAAACAATCGACCGTATTAAACGGTGACTGACTGCAGACAAAATCTTGTTCAAACTCAGCTTTGTAGATGTGGAAACCAGCACAATGAAGAGTCCATAAAAAAACAGCCCTAATACTCCTGCAGTAAAAGATCCGTAACACACGTCGATGACACGCTGCGATCTTCGGCAGCGGTCGGATGAACTGATCGTTGCGTGGTTAAGTGTCGAGTGATTATAATTAAAGTGCAGCTGCTCACGCGAGTCTAATGTGCGCTGTAACTATAGCATGACTGTGACACTTGGTACACATTATAGGGCACTAAAGCGTAACCGAGTTATGCCTAAGAGAAGCTAGTTCCAATTTTGACCACCAGGTGCAGATCTGGCGCTCTGAGTGAAATTTTTCCATATATTGTAATGAATTAGGAACGGGACGTGGGGAGAAAAGTCAAACAAGTCAGAAATGCATAATGTTGAGTTTATTATTAACCTCCACTTACATAGTTTGTTGTTCAGTATGAGCTCTGGAGACGTGAACGAGATGCTGCATCCATAAAACGACGTGATCAATAGTTGCTCGACCCTGTTCCCGTGGAAGCTGAGAAGCCTGTGTACTGGGCTTCAGATCATAGAGAGAGAGAGAGAGAGAGAGAGAGAGAGAGAGAGAGAGACGAATGTGTCTCCGATAAACCCGTTCTTTTAGATATGCCCAGAACCAAATATCACTGTATTTAGACCAGGTGACCTTGTAGGTTACCCGTCTGGAAAACCGTCGTGGAAGGTTGTATTAACCAGATCTTTCACTGGTCGAGCGTCATGAGGTGTCGCCGCATCTTGCGCGAAAACAGCAAGAGCGTAGCTGTGAGGAAACCAAAGGACCAATCACGTGTTGTATAACGAGTTTTCGATATCGTGCAGACATCATGGTGCACTTGACAGGCGCAGGGAGGTGTATTCTCTTCAAAGGAGAACTAACCGAGAATAAAGGGGTTTGTGAACACACACCAAGTACTCACACAAGGGGAGTGCAGTGGTTCTTCGTACGGTTTAACAGTACTCCAAACGTCTGGAGCCGCGCGACCGCTATAGTCGCAGGTTAGACTCCTCCCTCGGGCATGGATGTGTGTGATGTCCTTAGGTTGGTTAGATTTAAGTAGTTCTAAGTTCTAGGGGACTGATGACCTCAGATGTTAAGCCCCATAGTGCTCAGCGCCATTTTGAAGTACTCCAAATTCCGTAGTTCTGTGTATTCATTGCACTCTGTACTTATTGCACCCTTTGATGTATATGCGACCTCCCTCTACAGAATATTCCCTGACTACATGTCACCAGCTTCGATCCGAATCGGAAACAGACGAGCAGTTTTACAACGTTGCTGTAGATCATGGAGTTTCAGTTGTTGGACTGTGTGTATCCTGTATGGGTACCAGTGTATTATAGACGGCAAAACTTTCCGTTACGGTTGACCTTGGGATGGAAAATTCTCGTGGCATTGCACGAGCGTTAGCATCACTCGGGGTACATGCTGCATGGTCGGTCACAGCAACAGCAATCTCGTCAGTAACTTCCACTGGGTTAGTACGCCTTCCTGTTCCAGGTGTCAAGCCGAGCTCACCCGTGTTTTCAAATTTCATAATTTTCTTTAAACCATTGGGTAGTCTCTCCTCAGACCTTTAAGTCGGCGATACTCTCTGAACACAGCAATGTAATTGCTGCCGTTCGCATAAAACAGTTTCTCTAACACTGCATGGTCTCTGTCCTCGATAGCCGTTCTGTTCACTCGCGTTATGGTTTGTCAAATGACAGCACGGGTGTCACACCGCCAAACAAGCAGTGAACAGCGCCAGATATGCTCCTGGGGGCTAAAACTGGAACTAATTTTTATCCAGCATAAGTGGGTTCTGCATGGAAGCATGGAAGCAAGATTCACTGCCATACGGTAATTACAGCCCACTTTATACCTCCTTGAGTAGCTGTACATTAATTACGCCCTCCCAGTACGAACAGTTCGGCTTGTTTACTTGTATAAGTTTGTAAGGTAACTGCGTCTATATAGACACTGAGGATGCTTCCAGCAATACGAGAAGAAACGATAGGTGCATTAACATGGCTTAGACCATGGCCTAATGCCCACAAAATTAAAAATCACCAAGGACAGCGAAGTTACCTGAGAAAAATTGCGTAACTCGCAGCCACTGGGTCTGGCTGCCAAGTGCCCCTCAGGTAGATCTGAAGACTGGAGTCTGGGGCTCCTTTTGCGAGCGCCAGCGGCGGCTGGCGGCCCGCCACGTCCGCATGACAAACGCGAGCGCCGGCCCGCGTGGGGCAGCGGCTTGTGCGGCCGCACTGACAAACGTGGGACCGTGGCACGTGGCCAGCGCACACAGCGGCACGTCCCGGAGCACATGCGCGCCGGCTGCCGTCCACTTGTCACGCCGCTCCGTGGGGACCATTCATACCCCAGGATTAGCTGCGCCCGTTATGTTGGCGGCAATTTGGAAGCGTTTGCAGGAAAGGCATTCGGTAGCCCCAGTAATATGAATGAGAAGCGCATAAACACGAAAAAATGACCCGCTCTTTTCCTAGCATATGGACTATCAGACCAATGGTGTGATTGGATTGAAGAGTTCCTAGATAACAGAACGCAGCATGTCATTCTCAATGGAGAGAAGTCTTCCGAAGTAAGAGTGATTTCAAGTGTGCCGCAGGGGAGTGTCGTAGGACCGTTGCTGTTCACAATATACGTAAATGACCTTGTGGATGACATCGGAAGTTGACGGAGGCTTTTTGCGGATGATGCTGCGGTATATCGAGAGGTTGTAACAATGGAAAATTGTACTGAAATGAAATGCAGGAGGATCTGCAGCGAATTGACGCTTGGTGTAGGGAATGACAATTGAAGCTCAATGTAGACAAGTGTAATGTGCTGCGAATACACATAAAGAAAGATCCCTTATCATTTAGCTACAATATAGCAGGTGAGCAACTGGACGCAGTTAATACCATAAATTATCTGGGAGTGATTTAAAATGGAATGATCATATAAAGTTGATCGTCAGTAAAGCAGGTGCCAGATTCATTGGAAGAATCCTAAGGAAATGCAATCCGAAAACAAAAGAAGTAGGTTACAGTACGCTTGTTCGCCCGCTGCTTGAGTACTCCTCAGCAGTGTGGGATCCGTACCAGATAGGGTTGATAAAAGAGATAGAGAAGATCCAACGGAGAGCAGCGCTCTTCGTTACAGGATCATTTAGTAATCGCGAAAGCGTTACGGAGATAATAGATAAACTCCAGTGGAAGACTTTGCAGGAGAGACGCTCAGTAGCTCGGTACGGGCTTTTGTTGAAGTTTCGAGAGCATACCTTCACCGAAGAGTCATGCAGTATATTGCTCCCTCCTACGTATATCTCGCGAATAGACCATGAGGATAAAATCAGAGAGATTAGAGCCCACACAGAGGCATACCGACAATCCTTCTTTCCACGAACAATACGAGACTGGAATAGAAGGGAGAACCGATAGAGGTACTCAAGGTACCCTCCGCCACACTTCGTCAGGTGGCTTGTGGAGTATGGACGTAGATGTAGATCATCCATATACGCACACTGATGAGCAAAAATATTGACGACTTCCAAACGTGAGTCTGAATGCCACAAAAAATGGTTCAAATGGCTCTGAGCACTATGGGACTCCTGCTGAGGTCATTAGTCCCCTAGAACTTAGAGCTAGTTAAACCTAAGTAACGTAAGGACATCACAAACATCCATGCCCGAGGCAGGATTCGAACCTGCGACCGTAGCGGTCTTGCGGTTCCAGACTGCAGCGCCTTTAACCGCACGGCCACTTCGGCCGGCCCTGAATGCCACAGGCACGTTTCGTGGTAAGGTATGTAGAGGTAAGGAATGTAATAAGGATAGTAAAGGCCTATGGGGAATCATCATAGGACCGACAAGGGCCGCAAATGGGGAAATCCACTGACATAACCCACGCCTGGGAATATCTGAGAAACGGAGGACATGTTCAGCTGTGGTTGAAGGACGGCGGAACACAAGTTGGCGACAAAGTGTTGCGCACGTCTGTGTGTCATCACAGAACATGGATTTTTAAATGAACACACCACCATTTGACTGTACTGTTGTTTATTTAACTACGACCCAGTTTTCGCCCTTTATGCCATATTCAAGTGAGGGAGTTTACGTCACTAACACATATTGATGGACATGGAGGTCGGAGGCTTACTACATTACTGGCCATTAAAATTGTTACACCAAGAAGAAATGCAGATGATAAACGGAAATTCATTAGACAAATATATTATACTAGAACTGACATGGGATTACATTTTCACACAATTTGGGTGCATAGATCCTGAGAAATCAGTACCCAGAACAACCACCTCTGGCCTTGATACGCCTGGGCATTGAGTCAAACAGAGCTTGGATGGAGTGTACAGGTCCATGCAGCTTCAGCACGATTCCACAGTTCATCAAGAGTAGTGACTGGCGTATTACGACCAGCCGTTTTCAATTGGTGAGAGATCTGGAGAATGTGCTGGCCAAGACAGCAGTCGAACATTTTCTGTATCCAGAAAGGCCCGTACGGTACCTGCGACATGCGGTCGTGCATTATCCTGCTGCAATGTAGGGTTTCGCAGGGATCGAATGAAGGGTAGAGCCACGGGTCGTAACACATCTGAAATATAACGTCCACTGTTCAAAGTGCCGTCAGTGAGAACAAGAGGTGACCGAGACGTGTAACCAATGGCACCCCACACCATCACGCCGGGTGATACGCCAGTATGGCGACGACGAATACCAGCTTCCAGTGTGCGTTCACCGCGATGTCGCCAAACACGGATGCGATCATGATGCTGTAAACAGAACTTGGATTCATCCGAAAAAATGACGTTTTGCCATTCGTGCATCCTCGTTCGTCGCAGGCGCTCTTGTCTGTCATGCAGCGTCAAGGGTAACCGCAGCCAAGATCTCCGAGCTGATAGTCGATGGTGCTGCAAACGTTGTCGAACTGTTCGTGCTTATGGTTGTTGTCTTGCAAACGTCCCCATCTGTTGACTCAGGGATCGAGACGTTGCTGCACGATCCGTTACAGCCATGCGGGTAAGATGCCTGTCATCTCGACTGCTAGTGGTACGAGGCCGTTGAGATGCAGCACGGCGTTCCGTATTACCCTCCTGAAACCACCGATTCCACATTCTCCTAACAGTCATTGGATCTCGACCAACGCGAGCAGTAATGTCGCGATACGATAAACCGCAATCGCGATAGGCTACAATACGATCTTTATCGAAGTCAGAAACGTGATGGTACGCATTTCTCCTCCTCACACGAGGCACCACAACTACGTTTCACCAGGCAACGCCGGTCAACTGCTGTTTGTGTACGAGAAATCGGTTGGAAATTTTCCTCATGTCAGCACGTTGTAGGTGTCGCCACCAGCGCCAACCTTGTGTGGAAGCTCTGAAAAGCCAATCATTTGCATATCACAGCATCTTCTTCCTGTCGGTTAAATTTCGCGTCTGTAGCACGTCATCTTCGTGGTGTAGCAATTTTAATGGCCAGTATTGTAGTTTCTGATAGCGTGACACGCTGCGATCTGTGGCAGATCTGACGGCAGAGAACAGTGCTCATGCAGGCACAAGTGTTTTGGTGCATACCATTCAACGCACATTGTTGAACTTGGAGATCCGCAACAGGCGACCCTTATGTCTTGCCATGTTGACTCAACACCACTCTCATTTACGACTGTAGAGGGTACGGAAACATCGAGATTGGACTGTGGATCGACAGAGACGTATTGCGTGGTCTGGTGAATCACGTTTCTTTTTACACCAGATCTATAGTTGTGCCTGGATAACCTGCCATCCAAGCGACTGGCTGCTCGAAACATGCAGCGCACCATAGACACAGGCTGGTGGGAGCAGAACTACGGTATGAGGGCACTCACCTGGGCTTCTGTTTGCTCGAATGGTAATAACTGCAGGTTGCGTGACAGCTGTGGAATACACAAACATTATTTTGGACCACCTGCATCGTGTCATTCTTGAAGTCTTCCCTGACGAATATGGCGTCTTCCAGCAGGACAACTGTCCATGTCACAAAATCAAAACCGTGGTTTCAGGAACCTGATAGTGAACTCACGTTGATGAACCTGATGGAACATATCTGGGAAACTATCAGGCACTAGTTAGCGTCCACATACCACCTGCCTGTAATATACGGGAAGTGCTTGACCTGATTTTAGAGTCTTGTGCCACATATCTTGGGAAACTGACGTGTATGTATGCGTGTGTGTGTGTGTGTGTGTGTGTGTGTGTGTGTGTGTGTGTGTGTGTGCGTGCGTGTGTAAGAAAGTGAGCCTGGGTACCTCCAAAGTTGGCTCTGAGCACTATGGGACTTAACATCTGAGGTCATCAGTCCCCTAGAACTTAGAACTACACTCCTGGAAATTGAAATAAGAACACCGTGAATTCATTGTCCCAGGAAGGGGAAACTTTATTGACACATTCCTGGGGTCAGATACATCACATGATCACGCTGACAGAACCACAGGCACATAGACACAGGCAACAGAGCATGCACAATGTCGGCACTAGTACAGTGTATATCCACCTTTCGCAGCAATGCAGGCTGCTATTCTCCCATGGAGACGATCGTAGAGATGCTGGATGTAGTCCTGTGGAACGGCTTGCCATGCCATTTCCACCTGGCGCCTCAGTTGGACCAGCGTTCGTGCTGGACGTGCAGACCGCGTGAGACGACGCTTCATCCAGTCCCAAACGTGCTCAATGGGGGACAGATCCGGAGATCTTGCTGGCCAGGGTAGTTGACTTACACCTTCTAGAGCACGTTGGGTGGCACGGGATACATGCGGACGTGCACTGTCCTGTTGGAACAGCAAGTTCCCTTGCCGGTCTAGGAATGGTAGAACGATGGGTTCGATGACGGTTTGGATGTACCGTGCACTATTCAGTGTCCCCTCGACGATCACCAGTGGTGTACGGCCAGTGTAGGAGATCGCTCCCCACACCATGATGCCGGGTGTTGGCCCTGTGTGCCTCGGTCGTATGCAGTCCTGATTGTGGCGCTCACCTGCACGGCGCCAAACACGCATACGACCATCATTGGCACCAAGGCAGAAGCGACTCTCATCGCTGAAGACGACACGTCTCAATTCGTCCCTCCATTCACGCCTGTCGCGACACCACTGGAGGCGGGCTGCACGATGTTGGGGCGTGAGCGGAAGACGGCCTAACGGTGTGCGGGACCGTAGCCCAGCTTCATGGAGACGGTTGCGAATGGTCCTCGCCGATACCCCAGGAGCAACAGTGTCCCTAATTTGCTGGGAAGTGGCGGTGCGGTCCCCTACGGCACTGCGTAGGATCCTACGCTCTTGGCGTGCATCCGTGCGTCGCTGCGGTCCGGTCCCAGGTCGACGGGCACGTGCACCTTCCGCCGACCACTGGCGACAACATCGATGTACTGTGGAGACCTCACGCCCCACGTGTTGAGCAATTCGGCGGTACGTCCACCCGGCCTCCCGCATGCCCACTATACGCCCTCGCTCAAAGTCCGTCAACTGCACATACGGTTCACGTCCACGCTGTCGCGGCATGCTACCAGTGCTAAAGACTGCGATGGAGCTCCGTATGCCACGGCAAACTGGCTGACACTGACGGCGGCGGTGCACAAATGCTGCGCAGCTAGCGCCATTCGACGGCCAACACCGCGGTTCCTGGTGTGTCCGCTGTGCCGTGCGTGTGATCATTGCTTGTACAGCCCTCTCGCAGTGTCCGAAGCAAGTATGGTGGGTCTGACACACCGGTGTCAATGTGTTCTTTTTTCCATTTCCAGGAGTGTATTTAAACCTAACTAACCTAGTTCCAGACTGAAGCGCCTAGAACCGCTCGGCCACACAGGCCTGCCTGGGTACCTCCGCTAGGGTTTTTTAATCATATGAAGTTACGCATAACTTAAGAAATTCAAGCAATTACAAATAGTATACAGTATGTACGTGATTTGCAAATTTACAAACATTTTATTTGTATAATCCTCAGGTCTGCTGTAGTGTCCAAGACGTGCGAGGGCCTCCGGGCTACGAATTTTGAGGGCACTATTGAGTAACATGTCTGAGCCTCTCTTGGGAAGCCACAGCCTTACACCACAGTGGTATTCTTTCCCCACATGTGTAATTACACCATCCTTTCGGCAAAGTTTCGTGGAAATTGAAATTATAGTCCACCAGGTTGCTAGCTGTTCTGAGTGGGTTGTGACTGGAGAGGAATCTGTTGATTTGGACGGCAGCTATCTCTTCATGAATTAGCAGCTGTGGTTGTTGCAGATTTTCTTATATTCCGCCAGTAGGATATTCCTTTTTCTCAGGTCAGATGGGGGAATGCAGCTCAGGACTGTTAGCCTCAATAATGGAGTGGAATTCATCGTGCCAGTAACCGTCCGCATTTATATTTATTTGCGTATCTACCAGCTTCGTGTGGCTGCTGCTTATCCACACAGCGCTGCAATATACTGCCGCTGAGCAGACAACGCCAAAGGCAGATGTTCGTAAGGTTGAAGCTGCAGATTCCCGTGTTGTACCATATAATTTTTGCAGAATATTGTTTTTTTTATCTCAATTTCACCGCAGTCTTTGTTAGATGATGCTTGGCCAGGCGACAACCCTCTAAAAGTATGTCCAGTTCTACTTGCATATGAATGCAAGTAGATTGTTATTATACGTAGGTCTCTTGTTAATATATCTTCACTGGCTTTGAGTGGTTTGTGATTTGTTAGTGGTCTATAATACACAAACGCCTTTTTAATGTATTTCCAGTGACATCAGTTTGCTTCTGCTTCGTTGCTTTCACCCAACCGTCAGCATAGCCGTACTTCCTGGACTGAGTGGCTGGCGTACCTGCAGCGTACAAGCTAAATAGTAGCGGAGGTAGAACTGAGCCTTAAGGTAGGCTATTATTGAGGGTCTCCTGGTCACTAGTGGTATTGCCTATAACCACTTGACGTGGCGTGTCTGTCAACATGTTGTTTAGGAATTGTACTATTCTTGTGCAGGATATAATACGGAGCAGCTGATAAACACCCATTCTCCACACGGAATCATAAGCTGCATAATGTGTCGATAAATGCAGCAGTCTTTACTTCTTTCAGGAAGTCACCTTTATGTATCAATGAAAGCAACTGAACCACATAGCCACGGTTTGCTCGGAATCCGACCTGTTCAACAGGAATTTTTCAAAGTATTTCGATTCTAACTCTGTTACATAGCAGCCTCTCAAGTTGTTTGAACGTCACACTCAAAATCGTGCAATAAATACTGTTTGCAGAGTTTTGGAGAAAAATTGGACTAGCCATCTTGTAGCGTATTTACCACAGTGAAGGAGGGTTTATGGATGTATACCATCACATCCTGGATCTTTAACTGATTTAATGTCATATAAAGCCGTTGGAACACACCGAGAAATTTCAACCGAACTAGGTGCACGTTTGTCTTACTATCCATGAAACAATACACTGTACGGAAGACAACCCTAACAGATCTGTTTGTGCGGATAGGTGCGGGACAGTGACGGCATGTAATCAGAAACCAGTAATTCCCGGACCAGTACTACTGAACAAAGCCAAATGCATTTGTATTACTCGAGAACGCTAACTGTAGACCCAACCGTAGTGGGAATTAACTTGATCATGTGACGATGCAGTCATGGTCCTGTTCAAAGTAATCCAAAAAATGGTTTAAATGACTCTAAGCACTATGAGACTGAACATCTGAGGTCATCAGTCTCCTAGACTTAGAACTACATAAACCTAACTAACCTAAGGACATCACACACATTCATGCCCGAGGCAGGATTCGAACCTGCGACCGTAGCAGCAGCGCGGCTCCGGACTGAAGCGACTAGAACCGCTCGGCCACAGTGGCCAGCCAAATTAATCCGCATTGTTACTTCGTAGTACAAGCATGAAAAGTGATCACGGCGATTGCCTACGTGGACAGCCTGGCAAAATACGTGACGGGAAATACAAGCTAAATGTCCCAAATTGTATGAGACTGTCGTGTACAAATTACGACAGGAGGAAGGATTCTGAGCAGAGTCAGATTCATCTGCCCCAAAGACGAAGAACTGAGTCCACACAAAAAATGTTTTATTGACTATGTGGATAAATATGTTACTAGGCAGTAATTTCTCGAATATTGCACATCTTCGTTACACGGATCTGAACGTCAAGGGTAGTAAGAAAATTCTGAGTTTAACTGTTCTGTCTATTCGGCTTTAAAAAATGCTACAATGAACGCGTAATTACGCGCGAACGAGACGACATGCTCTAAAGAAACGTATCCTGCGTCAGAAATTTTACGAAAACTGAAGCATCAGAATTACAGCGGCAGCTAGTTAGTGCTGACACACTACGTTCTGAATAAATATTGGTGCAGTTATGGTACGCGACAACTAGTGCCAGACGAAAGTAAATGCTTCAGTGTTGTGCTGTGCACAGCGTTAGCATTTAGATTTCTAGCGTGCGAGTACCCTATCTTTAAAACTATTGTAGCGTTCAGTAATACCACTTCCCCTTCCTGTTACCTCGGGCACAAACAAGACGGTGCTCGCACAATGGCCAAGTTTTCACTCGCCGACGCCAGGTAAAGCGTATATGATTTATTGGTTCAAATGGTTCAAATGTCTCTGACCACTATGGGAATTATCATCTCAGGTCATTAGTCCCCTAGAACTTAGAACTACTTAAACCTAACTAACCTACGGATATCACACACATCCATGCGCGAGGCAGGATTCGAACCTGCGACCGTAGCAGTCACGCGGTTCCGGACTGTAGCGCCTAGAACCGCTCGACCACCGGGGCCGGCATTTATTGGTAAAATGTATATCACCCATAGGTGTGGGTGCTGCTGTGAAGGGGGATGCTTGAACCTGGAGGGGAAACTACAATGAAGAGCCAAAGAAACTGGTACACCTGCCTAATATCGCGAATGGCCTGCGCGAGCACGCAGAAGTACCGCAACGCGACGTGGCATGGACTCGACTAATGTCTGAAGTAGTGCTGGAAGGAATTGACCCTACGAATGCAGCAGGGCTGTCAACAAATCCGTAAGAGCATAAATCAGTGAGAGTACGAGGAAGTGGAGATCTCTTCTGAACACGACGTTGAAGTTATCCCAGATATTCTCAATAACGTTCATGTCTGGAGAGGCCATCGGAAGTGTTTAAACTCAGAAGAGTGTTAATGGAGGTACTCTGTAGTAATTCTGGACGTGTGGGGCGTCGCATTGTCCTGCTGGAAGTTCCAAAGTCCCTCGGAATGCGCAATGGACATGAATGGATGCAGGTTGAGCAGACAGGATGCTTATGTACGTGTCACCCGTCAGAGTCGTATCTAGACATATCAGGGGTCCCATGTCACTCCAACTGCACACGCCCCACACGATTACAGAGCCTCCACCAGCTTGAACAATTCCCGCTGACATGCAGGGTCCATTGATTCATGAGGTTGTCTCCATACCTGTACACGTCCATCCGCTCAATACAATTTGAAACGAGATTTGTCCGACCAGGCAACATATTTCCAGTCATCAACAGTCCAATTTCGGTGTTGACGGGCCCAGGCGAGGCGTAAAACTTTGTGTCGTGCAGTCATCGTTGAACGATTCTCTTCAGTCGTTGTTGGGCCCGTTCCTGCAGGCTCTTTTTCCGACCGCAGCAATATCGGAGATTTGATGTTTTACCGGATTCCTGACATTCATGGTAAACTCGTACGGGAACATACTCGCCTCACCGCCAACTCGGAGATGCCGTGTTCCATCACCCGTGCGGCGACTAAAACACCAAGTTCAAATTCACTTAAGTCTTTATAACCAGCCATTGTAACAGCAGTAACCGATCTAAGAACTGAGCCACACACTTATTGCCTTATATACGTAGCGGTTGCCGACCGCAGCGCCATATTCTGCCTGTTTACATAACACTGGATTTGAATACGCGTACCTATACCAGTTTCTTTGGCGCGTCAGTGTAAAATGTGGCATATAATCAAGTTTTGTGCTAATATTACAATGAATTTGTAAAATATTATTCTCTATAATTTATGTCCCATAGAACACTTTGAAATACATGTAATTAAATTTTTATACTATTGTACCACGTGTGTAGTGGAGCGACGTCTTGATTATTAAAGTGCAAAACGACAACTCTAAACATTTATTAATTGAACACATACAATTTGTTGGTATAAATATTTTAAGAAACAAAGTTTATCTGTCATGGATTAGAGCAAGACAATTTAGTTAAATACAATAGTAGATTGAGTAGAAGTGGTAGCTAGTTAGACGATGGAAGCTTCCACAAGATACAAGACGCCGGTACTTAAGTTCCATAATGACCATTCAGTTATAGGTTTTAAAGAAAATGACTCTGGTCATTTGAAAAATATTAGCATTGACCAAGACAGAAGGTTACAATTCTTATTGAACTAACTTGCACTTCTGGCTCTTAACTTCATTGCAGCCCCAGCCAGATACTGATATTATAGCTTAGTTCCAACTCGAAGTTAGCCTTTCAGAATTCAGTAACAGATTCACAAACAGCACTCCGTAAAATATTATTTACAGGAGAATATGCCTTAAAGCAAAACTCACTCAGCTCAGCTTAAAGCAAAACTCACTTGAAGACAAGCAGGCAGATAGCACGATATGGTTTCAGGCAAGGATATTTTAGGAAAAAATAATTTGTTCGTTAAATTACAAAACTCACTCAAAACTTAACAACCGTGTCAATAAAATAACTTAAAATACACCTCACTAGACTACTATCATTGGGAGCCCCACTTGCATTCTAAAACCCCAAAGCAACGTGGCGGATACAACATAACTCATAAAATCGGGCTGTTAACCACGTCTTAGAATATTACATATATAATTTTTGCATCAAACTCCATGTCTACCAATGTGGTCCACCATATAAAATTATTTTGATACAGCAAACACCAGGATAGAACTTACGCCAAGGTACCACTTCTTACAGCTGGGCCGGACGACATTAATACACAAGACCCACAGTGATAAGAACTAGATAAACAAAGGCCCCAGTGCCTAACTTGTTACGCCAGCAACAGCCACTTCGAAATCGGAGGCCCTGCCTGCGAGCTCTGAAAAAATTTCTTTATTGAAACCGAACCAGATGAGTTCGGAAACGAAACCTCGTAATAGCCAGAATGCCCGCATAGGTAGCCGCGCGGTCTAACGCGCTGCTTCCCGAGTGGGAAAGCGTGCCGGTCCCCAGAGCGAATCCGCCCGGCGGATTAGTGTCGAGGTCCGGTGTGCCGGCCAGTCTGTGGATGGTTTTTAAGGCGGTTTTCCATCTGCCTCTGCGAATGCAGGTTGGTTCTCCTTAATCCCCCTCAGTTACACTAGGTCGGCGATTGCTGCGCAAACAGCGTCTCCATGTACGTGTACACCATAATTACTCTACCACGTAGACATTGGGTTCAAAATGGTTCAAACGGTTCTGAGGAACGTTCTGTTGAGATGCATTGGAGCATTCAACACGAGTCCAACAGATGCACTGTTGGTAATTATGGGTCTATGTCCATTAGACCTAATAATAAGGCAGCACGCAGCCTTCTATTGGTTGCGAAAACAGAACATCGACAGGGTACAAAACATAATGGGCATTCCTCTGGTAAGCGTCAAAGCCATCCGCAAGAAAGTGCTTGACATTTGGCAGGACGAATGGGATGGATCCAGTACGGGCCGTAGAGTCCATGGGTTTATACCCACAGTGAGGGGAAGATTAAATAATAAGATAATGAAGCCCTCGCAGGGCTTAGTTCACTTCCTCACAGGACATGGTCCTTATCCCACGTACCTGCATAAAATGGGGAAAAGGCCAACACCGGAGTGTGACTGTGGTGCCCACGAAGGATCGCCAGAACACATAGTGTTCGAGTGCCCAATATATGAACAGGTTGTCTCAGGGGAGAGGCAGCTTCTGCGGACTAGAAATGTTAATTAAATATTGACAGAAAGCGAATTGTTCAGCAATTTCGCAAAATTGGTTAACAAAATCTCAAGGGAGGCCCAGCGAGCCTACCTTGGGAGAGAGTAAATGCGCTTAAGATCTAATGCGCAAATGTATATATGTAAATATTATGTTTGTTTAAGTGTTGACTTAGAGTAGTGAGTAGTTGTAGTTAGATCAGCATGGTGGTGGGGGGAATAAAAGAGTTGCATAAATGGAGTGGTTTCTCTAGTAGTAGCGGCCCGCCTCCACGTGGCTAGGGACGGGCAACTCTCTGGCAGGATTCCAGAGAGGCTAAGAGGCCGATAATTCACAAATGGCAAAGTTGCTTAATAAATATAAAGTATGCAGGCACTAATAAACCACTTCTGTAATGCTAATAGTAGAGATAGATAGTCTTAATACGCCCACTCAAAAGTATTAGAAAGTGGGTTATGGATGGTTCATAAATTTGGGAAAAACAAAAAAAAATTTGGTTCTGAGCACTATGGGACTTAACAATGGAAGTCATCAGTCCCCTAGAACTTAGAACTACTTAAACCTAACTAACCTAAGGACATCACACACATCCATGCCCGAGGCAGGATTCGAACCTGCGGCCGTAGTGGTCGCGCGGTTCCAGACTGAAGCGCCTAGAACCACTCGGCCACAGCGGCCATTGGCATTACACTCCAGTCGTCTGGTATGAGACGTTCTCGGAGTGGGGTGGAGAGGGTCGGGGGGTAGGTCCACTGGGGGCCGAACCGCACGGTAACCCTGGGTGCGGTGTGGGCAGCGGTGGGGTGGGTGGATTGCTGTGGCCTGTTGTGGGGTTGTTAACCAGTGAGGGCTACGGCGGTACAAAGCTCTCCGTCGTTTCTAGATCCCCGGTTCAATATACAGTACACACACACACACACACACACACACACACACACAACAGCCAGTAGGAAATCCACAATCCCAGAGAGGGAATACATTTAAACACAGATTAGATTAAATAAGCCACATTAGGTAAAAGCAGGAATTTCAAATTTTAGTTAATTTTTCTTAGAATGACATGTATCCTTTCACAAAAGGACGGCACACTTCCTGTTGCTCCGCCAACCGACCGCAGCCGACAGTGCACAAGTCTTCCGGTATCTTCCTGGTCGCAGGCTCACAAGTGCCCGAACCGGCCGCTCCGGGCACTGTTCCCAGCAACCGCTCTTTAGATGGCGCCACCGTACGAAACCTGAGATCCTCACTACTACAGTGTGGCGACAAGCGTTACACGGTCAACAGATGTAATTATTTTTCCTATTTAATATAAAAGCCAACGGCTTTGCCGCTATGGTAACACAGGTTACCGTCAGATCACCAAAGTTAAGCGCGGTCGGGCTGGGCTAGCACTTTGATGGGTGGCCATCCGATTTGCCGAGGGCTGCTGGCAAGCGGGGAGCACTCAGCCTTTATGAGGCAAACTGAGGGGCTACTTGATTGAGAAGTAGCGTCTCCAGTCTCGTAAACTGACATGCGGCCGGGAGGACGGTGTGCTCACAAGAACTGGGCACATCAGCAACCGGCCAACGTATGTTAATGAGGTAGTTATTAAACGCAAGCCCTGTCACATCAATTACGCTAGGAAGCGTAAGAGGTGGTACCACCGTAAGGAAGTCTTAGATATGTTGCAACATTAACGCTAGGAAGGGTAAAAGGTGTGGTACCACCGCAAGGAAGCCTTAGATTTGTTGGTAGAATTACGACAAAATGCATCTTACTTACTAACAAGAATATATACAAAATTCTCGTGGTTCAGCTACGTGGTCATGGTCATGCAATAGGTAGAGTGCTTGAGACTGCTTCATCCAGAGAGTTGCTGTCATCTCTTCCGGGGTCTTCCTTTATCTCTTCGTGCCTTTGCTCTGTACTTCGTAGTAGTGCAGCCTTTTCTGTCGTACATTCTCTCTGTGGGATCTTTCCATTTCTTCATCATTTCGCATATGTTTCAAGTTAGCCCACAGTAAGCGGTGTGGACATTCACGTATATGTCTGTGTTATTTGTAAATATCATTTGTTCTGTTACATGTTAGTGGAATTATTGTCTGTTTCTGTTGAATCCACTGAACAATATCACTATGTAAATTTTGGCTTACTTTTTGGTGTAATTGATATATGTTTTTGTAGCTCTCTCCCTTGATAAAAGTAATATTGTGGTTACCAGTTTAAATTTTTTATGTTGTACAATTGCTCTCTTCCCTTCCCGTACCTCGCCTGCTTCCCTCCTTCGCCCACACGCCAACCAGTAGCTGGACTTTGAGAAATCAATAGTACAGGGCTCAGAAATTACCCCTGCAAGCAGGAAATGCATCTGGTGATCCATACTCGAAGAAACAGGCTAATTAAAAGTTTAATAATGTTTTACTAGCGCTTTAGCCCCCGTTAGGTGGGGCTGTGTAGCAGAGTAAAGTTCTATTTTTTTCAGTTTCGTGTTTTAATTGAAGACAAGCAGGCAGATAGCACGATATGGTTTCAGGCAAGGATATTTTAGGAAAAAATAATTTGTTCGTTAAATTACAAAGAAATTTACGTATTTGTAACCGTCTGCTTAAGCTCAGTGTAAAGATAAAAAAATACCACCCTTTCACATTTTAAATATCCGACGTCATAGATGTATAGCAAAAAACGGAGCGAAAACAGCATTTTTACGTCTTCGTATTATTGTTTTATGATTTTGAACTCGCTCATGCACCTTCAAATCTTGAATGACTGAAATAAAAGCAGGTTTATCACCTTCATTGATTGATTAAGTACCTCGTCATATTTGTTCCTCCTTACACGAGAAACTAAAATAAAAAGTGGCGTTATTTGACACACGTAGATTAATTACTGCAGAGTATCGCGAAATTGAAGCTTCATTTGCACTGCTGTGCAAACTGCAACCTATCTCACTTGATCCGGAATAGCAAATCATTTTGAGTGGATTGACATTTACAGACCACAGTACTGCATAAATGGTTTAAATGTGAAACTCGCACGTTTACAACGAAAGCTAATGCAGATCACTTAAAACCTGATCATCTATATTAAAAACGAAGTTCTGCAACGTTAGTCATTGCATATGTACGTATAAAATGACAAAAGAAAATCTTGATTAGGTGCACCTGCAAGTTTTGAAATACGAACAAGCTACGTGTTTGAACTTCAACATTGTTTCTCAAGTTCAAAGTTAAGACACCAGCAGTAAATAAGAAATCGCTTGGAGATTCATACGGGTTGCTAACGAACGAGGTGGCGGACTGGTATAAAACATTGTAGTAGCACTCACGTCGAATTCCCGGCCGGCCACCCAGATTTAGGTTTCGTGGTTGCCTTAAACACATTAACACAAATATCAAGCCGAATTCCTTCCCTATCCTTCCCGCAATCGGAGCTTGTGCTTCGCCCCCGATGATATCGTCGTCGACAGCTCACTAAGTTCTATCTTTCTTATTTTTGAGTCGTATAACTAAAAGTCAGTGTTGTAACATCGTAAGTTCTACTACATACGTTCTGAAAGCCTGATGGAGTCTCACATGACAATATTTTCTACTTAAGCGAAGTGGAACTATTGTTAAAGCCTGTTTCTGTATAATTTTCACCCACAAAAGTCCTACGGAACTTTTAAATGATGCAGAAGAAAGTCTCTTTAAACAAGTGCTATTACACTGACAGATAATACTACAATGCAGTGAAATAGATGGCTCACAACTTTCTAACGATTTCACACAACATACCCATTACTCAGTTGCCGTCTCTAGACCGAAGGCTGGTTAAAAGCAGCTGTCCACAGTAGTCTACTAAAGCCTTGTCTTTTCATCTCATTGTGTGTCTCTTTGTCTGACATAATAAAAAAGTCGCCGTTAAGCCCACTTCTCTTTGTTGAGCATGAAATATTTCTTTTTTCATTCTGAGTGTTTCGTTTTGAGGCTACTACTGCAACCCTTCATCGTCTTGACCTTCTTACTACAATCAAGGCTAGTTCTTTATCTACAATCTCCTTGCATCTCCCCCCCCCCCCCCCCCCCGCCTTAGCAACCACCCTACTCACTTTCTATTGCATAATTTTCATGTTTTCATGGAGCCGCAGCATGTATCCAGTCAGCCAATCCCTTCTTTTCCTCAAGTTATGCCAAAACTTTTTTTTCTAACCGGTTGGATTCACTAGTTATCTAACATACCCGACCATATTGTCTTTAGCATTCTTCTGTAGAATCAGATGGTCAAAAGCTTCTATTCTTTTCTAGTCTGTATGTCGTACACGTTGGTCCCGTAGGAACTTATTCTCCATACAATTACATTAAGTAAATAGTTCCTAGTACTTTATATTATAGAGGATAATCAAATGAAAACCTAATACGCGACTATGTAGTAGTTCCATTCAAAAGTATTCTCCACATGCTTTAAGAAGTTTGTTCAACTGGGAGACTAGACGATCAATTCCTTTTCCGTAGAATGCGGTCGGCCGCCGACGGATCCACAACCGCACCCACGCTTGCACTTCCCCGTCCGTCTGAAACTGACGTCCATGCACGTATTCCTTCAAGTAGTCAAAGATGGGAAAATCACACTGTGAAAAATGTGGGTTATAAGGAGGATGATGCTGTGTTTTCCAACCAATTCCTCCTCATTATGGTAGCGGGCGTTATCGTCCAACAGAATACGTCGGTCCAACAGCTTTACAGGGTATTTTGACTCTATAGTGAGTCACAGTTTCTGGAGAGTGTCTTCATAGCGCTTCACGTTGACTGTTGTTCCACGCTTGAAGAACTCGACGTGCAAAGGGCCCCTGCAATCGTATAAGGTCATCATGACCTTACTAGAACTTGTGTGAACAGCTTTGGATTTTTTGACAGGGGGGATGCGGTTCAAATGGCTCTGAGCACTATGGGACATCTGAGGTCATCAGTCCCCTAGAACTTAGAACTACTTAAACCTAACTAACCTAAGGACATCACACACATCCATGCCCGACGCAGGATTCAGACCTACGGCCGTATCAGTCGCGCGGTACCAGACTGAAGCGCCTTGAGCCGCTCGGCCACAACGGCCGGCGAGGGGATGTGGAATGTTTCCACTGTTGGACTTGCCTTTTGCCCTCGGGCTATCGAAATGGTGTAGGACGAAATCGTCCTGTTGCACGGTAACGCCCGTTCCACACTACCAATCAAACGAAGGCTACTCTTAAGTGACTGGTAGTCCGGACCTTTCAACGTGTGATTTTCACGTCTTTGACGACCTGAAAAAGGACATGCGTGGACGTGGGTTTCAGTCGGACGCGGAAGTGGAAGAGTAGGTGCGTTTGTTGTGGATACGTTGGCGGCCGACCGTATTCAACGAAACAGGATTGATCGGCTCCGCTCCCAGTGGCATAAATATCTTAGCGCGAAATTACTTTTGAATGGAACCATTCCATGGTCCCGTTGTGGCGGGCGTTCGATTTTCATGTGACTGCCGCTCCTAGATGTTAACATACACTCCTGGAAATTGAAAAAAGAACACCGTGAATTCATTGTCCCAGGAAGGGGGAACTTTATTGACACATTCCTGGGGTCAGATACATCACATGATCACACTGACAGAACCACAGGCACATAGACACAGGCAACAGAGCATGCACAATGTCGGCACTAGTACAGTGTATATCTACCTTTCGCAGCAATGCAGGCTGCTATTCTCCCACGGAGACGATCGTAGAGATGCTGGATGTAGTCCTGTGGAACGGCTTGCCATGCCATTTCCACCTGGCGCCTCAGTTGGACCAGCGTTCGTGCTGGACGTGCAGACCGCGTGAGACGACGCTTCATCCAGTCCCAAACATGCTCAATGGGGGACAGATCCGGAGATCTTGCTGGCCAGGGTAGTTGACGTACACCTTCTAGAGCACGTTGGGTGGCACGGGATACGTGCGGACGTGCATTGTCCTGTTGGAACAGCAAGTTCCCTTGCCGGTCTAGGAATGGTAGAACGATGGGTTCGATGACGGTTTGGATGTACCGTGCACTATTCAGTGTCCCCTCGACGATCGCCAGTGGTGTACGGCCAGTGTAGGAGATCGCTCCCCACACCATGATGCCGGGTGTTGGCCCTGTGTGCCCCGGTCGTATGCAGTCCTGATTGTGGCGCTCACCTGCACGGCGCCAAACACGCATACGACCATCATTGCCACCAAGGCAGAAGCGACTCTCATCTCTGAAGACGACACGTCTCCATTCGTCCCTCCATTCACGCCTGTCGCGACACCACTGGAGGCGGGCTGCTCGATGTTGGGGCGTGAGCGGAAGACGGCCTAACGGTGTGCGGGACCGTAGCCCAGCTTCATGGAGACGGTTGCGAATGGTCCTCGCCGATACCCCAGGAGCAACAGTGTCCCCAATTTGCTGGGAAGTGGCGGTGCGGTCCCCTACGGCACTGCGTAGGATCCTACGGTCTTGGCGTGCATCCGTGCGTCGCTGCGGTCCGGTCCCAGGTCGACGGGCACGTGCACCTTCCGCCGACCACTGGCGACAACATCGATGTACTGTGGAGACCTCACGCCCCACGTGTTGAGCAATTCGGCGGTACGTCCACCCGGCCTCCCGCATGCCCACTATACGCCCTCGCTCAAAGTCCGTCAACTGCACATACGGTTCACGTCCACGCTGTCGCGGCATGCTACCAGTGTTAAAGACTGCGATGGAGCTCCGTATGCCACGGCAAACTGGCTGACACTGACGGCGGCGGTGCACAAATGCTGCGCAGCTAGCGCCATTCGACGGCCAACACCGCGGTTCCTGGTGTGTCCGCTGTGCCGTGCGTGTGATCATTGCTTATACAGCCCTCTCGCAGTGTCCGGAGCAAGTATGGTGGGTCTGACACACCGGTGTCAATGTGTTCTTTTTTCCATTTCCAGGAGTGTATTTCTGTTATTCAGAACAGCTTTCCTTGCTATAGCAGATTTGAAACTTATACAGAGTGTGCACAAAACAAGTAATTCATACTTTGATGCAAACGGAACGGTACATCTTACTCGCTTCAAACTTTGACCTATTAATAGAAAGTCTCTGCAATTTTTTTTTTTTTTTTTTTTTTTTTTTTTTCACGGATGGGCGCAATTCCTGTGTTGCAGGTCGGCCTCCTGTATCGGAGCAAAATGTTGATCGCTATCGAGTGGCATCCCAGTGAAGCCCACAGGAATCAACAGCTCGAACACGTCGTGAGCTTCAGATCCCACAAACAATCGTTTCCAAAATCCTGCGTAAACTCTTGCGCAATTAGCCGTATACTGGGTAGCCCATTGATCGTGACCGGGGCAAATATCTCACGAAATAATCATCAAACGAAAAAACTACAAAGAACGGAACTTGTCCAGCTTGAAGGGGAAACCAGATGGCGCTATGGTTGGCCCGCTAGATGGCGCTGCCATAGGTTCAAATGGCTCTGAGCACTATGGGACTCAACTGCTGAGGTCATTAGTCCCCTAGAACTTAGAACTAGTTAAGCCTAACTAACCTAAGGACATCACAAATATCCATGCCCGAGGCAGGATTCGAACCTGCGACCGTAGCGGTCGCGCGGTTCCAGACTGCAGCGCCTTTAACCGCACGGCCACTTCGGCCGGCGCTGCCATAGGTCAAACGGATATCAACTGGTTTTTTTAAAATAGGAGCCCCCATTTTTATTGCATATTGGTGTAGTACGTAAAGAAATATGAATGTCTTAGTTGGACCGCTTTTTTCGCTTTGTGATAGATGGCGCTGTAATAGTCACAAACATGTGACAACTTTAGAGGAACAGTTGGTAACAGGTAGGCTTTTTAAATTAAAATACAGAACGTAGGTACGTTTGAACATTTTACTTCGGTTGTTCCATTGTGATACATGTACCTTTGTGAACTTATCATTTCTGAGAACGCATGCTGTTTTACAGCGTGATTACCTGTAAATACCACATTAATGCAATAAATGCTCAAAATGATGTCCGTCAACCTCAATGCATTTGGCAATACGTGTAACGGCATTCCTCTCGACAGCGAGTAGTTCGCCTTCCGTAATGTTTGAACATGCATTGACAATGCGCTGACGCATGTTGTCAGGCGTTGTCGGTGGATCATGATGATTAATATCCTTCAACTTTCCCCACAGGAAGAAATCCGGGGACGTCAGATCCGGCGAACGTGTGGGCCATTGTATGGTGCTTCGACGACCAATCCACCTGTCATCAAATATGTTATTCAGTACCGGTTCAACCGCACGCGAGCTATGTGCCGGACATCCATCATGTTGGAAGTACATCGCCATTCTGTCATGCAGTGAAACATCTTGTAGTAACATCGGTAGAACATTACGTAGGAAATCAGCATACATTGCACCATTTAGATTGCCATCGATAAAACGGGGGCCAATTATCCTTCCTCCCATAATGCCGCACCATACTCTAACCAGCCAATGTCGCTGATGTTCCACTTGTCGCAGCCATCGTGGATTTTCCGCTGCCCAATAGTGCATATAATGCCGGTTTACGTTACCGCTTTTGGTGAATGACGCTTCGTCGTTAAATAGAACACGTGCAAAAAATCTGTCATTATCCCGTAATTTCTCTTATGCCCAGCGGCAGAACTGTACACGACGTTCAGAGTCGTCACCTTGCAACTCCTGGTTCATAGAAATATGGTACGGATGCAATCGATGTTGATGTACGAGGGCAGTTCAATAAGTAATGCAACACATTTTTTTTCTGAAACGGGGGTTGTTTTATTCAGCATTGAAATACACCAGGTTATTCCCCAATCTTTTAGCTACACAACACTATTTTTCAACGTAATCTCCATTCAATGCTACGGCCTTACGCCACCTTGAAATGAGGGCCTGTATACCTGCACGGTACCATTCCACTGGTCGATGTCGGAGCCAACGTCGTACTGCATCAATAACTTCTTCATCATCCGCGTAGTGCCTCCCACGGATTGCGTCCTTCATTGGGCCAAACATATGGAAATCCGACGGTGCGAGATCGGGGCTGTAGGGTGCATGAGGAAGAACAGTCCACTGAAGTTTTGTGAGCTCCTCTCAGGTGCGAAGACTTGTGTGAGGTCTTGCGTTGTCATGAAGAAGGAGAAGTTCGTTCAGATTTTTGTGCCTACGAACACGCTGAAGTCGTTTCTTCAATTTCTGAAGAGTAGCACAATACACTTCAGAGTTGATCGTTTGACCATGGGGAAGGACATCGAACAGAATAACCCCTTCAGCGTCCCAGAAGACTGTAACCATGACTTTACCGGCTGAGGGTATGGCTTTAAACTTTTTCTTGGTAGGGGAGTGGGTGTGGCGCCACTCCATTGATTGCCGTTTTGTTTCAGGTTCGAAGTGATGAACCCATGTTTCATCGCCTGTAACAATCTTTGACAAGAAATTGTCACCCTCAGCCACATGACGAGCAAACAATTCCGCACAGATGGTTCTCCTTTGCTCTTTATGGTGTTCGGTTAGGCAACGAGGGACCCAGCGGGAACAAACCTTTGAATATCCCAACTGGTGAACAATTGTGACAGCACTACCAACAGAGATGTCAAGTTGAGCACTGAGTTGTTTGATGGTGATCCGTCGATCATCTCGAACGAGTGTGTTCGCACGCTCCGCCATTGCAGGAGTCACAGCTGTGGACGGCCGGCCCGCACGCGGGAGATCGGACAGTCTTGCTTGACCTTGCTGCGATGATGACACACGCTTTGCCCAACGACTCACCGTGCTTTTCTCCACTGCCAGATCACCGTAGACATTCTGCAAGCGCCTATGAATATCTGAGATGCCCTGGTTTTCCGCCAAAAGAAACTCGATCACTGCCCGTTGTTTGCAACGCACATCCGTTACAGACGCCATTTTAACAGCTCCGTACAGCGCTGCCACCTGTCGGAAGTCAATGAAACTACACGAGACGAAGCGGGAATGTTTGAAAATATTCCACAAGAAATTTCCGGTTTTTTCAACCAAAATTGGCCGAGAAAAAAAATGTGTTGCATTACTTATTGAACTGCCCTCGTAGCATTCTCAACACCGACGTTTTTGAGATTTCCGATTCTCGCGCAATTTGTCTGCTACTGATGTGCGGATTAGCCGCGACAGCAGCTAAAACACCTACTTGGGCATCATCATTTGTTGCAGGTCGTGGTTGACGTTTCACATGTGGCTGAACACTTCCTGTTTCCTTAAATAACGTAACTATCCGGCGAACGGTCCGGACACTTGGATGATGTCGTCCAGGATACCGAGGAGCATACATAGCACACTCCAGTTGGGCACTTTGATCACAATAGCCATACATCAACAAGATATCGACCTTTTCCGGAATTGGTAAACGGTGCATTTTAACATGGGTACTGTATCACGAGGCAAATACCGTCCCCACTGGCGGAATGTTTCGTGATACTACGTACTTATACGTTTGTGACTATTACAGCGCCATCTATCACAAAGCAAAAAAGTGGTCCAACTAAAACATTCATATTTCTTTACGTACTACACGAATATGTAATAAAAATGGGGGTTGCTATTTAAAAAACGCAGTTGATATCCGTTTGACCTATGGCATCGCCATCTAGCTAGCCAACCATAGCGCCACCTGGTTTCCCGCTTCAAGCTAGACGAGTTTCGTTCTTTGTAGTTTTTTCGTTTGATGCTTATTTCGTGAGATATTTGGCCCAGTCACTATCAATGGATCACCCTGTATACTGCAGTTTGACCAGGCACTTATTCCAGGAAAACCTCCATGATCTGACTTCTGCGCCGAAATGTCGGGAAGGATGAACAGTGACAACGACACATCGAAGTCGTTAATTTATAGTGATGAAGCAACGTTTCACACTGACAAAAGCAATCGGTACAGTGTTTGTTTTCAGGGAACAGAAAATCCCCATTTCTTCATTGAATATGAAAGAGATTCGCCAAGGGTAAGGTATTCTGTGCATTATCCAAGGAGAAGATTTACAGACCCTTTTCCTTCCGGGTAATACTGTCACAGGTAATTGCTACCTCGACATGCTTTCTTTGTAGCCTCTGTCTAAATTGCAAGAAGACTCATCAACTTCATTTTACGACTACATTGTGCACCTCTTCACTTCCACTTGCTGTACGTGAACGCCTAAGCACGCATCTGACTGGACGATTTCCCAGCCGTACAGATGGCCACCACGATCACCAGACTTAACCCCTTTTGATTTTTTATGGGATTATGTACAAGACAAAATATTTGTCCCACTCCTGCCACAGTCCTTTCCACAGCCACGCTGTGTTGCACAAGATTAGGCAAGAGTCTGAACATCGTCTGGTAGTTTTTCTTGCGACTAGGGAGCACATGTCGAGTCCCTGAACTCGTAAAAAACTTCCAGAGATTCTCTGTTAACAGGATAAGGTTTGAAGCGAATGAGTTGTACTGTTTCGTTTGTATGAATTTTTGAAAATGTAAGGTTCTTTTCTGCTCATCCTGTATTCTGTTTCATCCTACATCGTGAGTTATATTGCTATCCAAACAGCAAAACTTGCCTATGAATGTACGTAATTCCCTCAATACCGTCTGATTTAATACAACCATGCTCTATTAATCTTGATTTGGATTTATTAATGTTCAGCTTATGACTTGTTTTCAAGGCCCTGTCCATTCATCTGAGGTGAATTACCATTTCATCAACAAACCTTAAAGTTTTTAGTACTTCTTCCTGACTCTTAATTTCTTTTGCAAATTTCCTTGATTTTTTTTTTTTTTTTTTTTTTTTTTTTTTTTTTTTTTTTTTTTTTTACTCCTTGCTTAACTTACATACTGAACAATGTTGAAGGTAAGGTTGTCTCACTGCTTACTTAACTACTGCCTTCCTTTCTTTTGCCATAGAACTGTATTCTGGTTTTAGTACAAGTTGTAGATAACCAATAGCTTCCTGTACTGTATCCTTGCTGCCTTCAGAACTACAAATATTGTGTTCCAGTGAACATTGTCAAAAACTTTCTCTAAATTTACAAATTTGCGATAGCTTGCCTTTCTTAAACCTTTCACCTAAGATCAGTCATAAAGTCAGTATTGAATCACGTGTCCGTACATTTCTCCGGACCTCAAACCGCTCTTCTTCTAGTTTCTACCGAGCACTCACGTCGATCATACAGGTGGGTTCAGCAGCTTCTACTAGTAGGCGTTCGTCGAAGGCGCTAGCGTTGCTGTAAGGCATGTCCGTAGACATCGGAATTGAACTACGTATAAGAAACATGCATGCATAATCCATGACTGAGCAGACGATGCCCTTCTACATGATAAAGAGAAGACAAGGGCCTCCACCCGACTAAGTTCCAGCTGTTTCCTGCTTTCTTGACTATATGACATATGTGATCAGGCCGTGTTAAGCGCCTATCAAGTACCATGATTCAAAATTTCGCTTTAGTCACCTGCAGAAGGGAGAGCCCCCATCATGAAATGCCCAAGCTAGTCGATTGCATCCTTCTGCGGCTAACTTAAACTACAGAAGATTTCTCAACTTAAACTGTTAGACCATTGACATCCAGCCAACGGGTTAATGCATCAAATGGCCCTGTCTATAGGTTGTCAAAGATATTCGACATTTTGATTTGTACAAAAAAAGACATAAACCATCTCCATACTGAAAGTTTTAACGCAAAATTTGTCGGTATCTTGTGTGTATACTAAGAATAGAAGAGGGCTGAGAACTGAGCCTTGAGGCACTCGACTTGGCACCGTATAAGGGATGAGTAATATGTTCTGAAATATTTCTGTCTCTCTCTCTCTCTCTCTCTCTCTCTCTCTCTCTCTCTCTCTCTCTCTCCGTTTCGACAGGGGCATCCAGTGACATTAAACATATATATATATTGTAATCCGATTTGTAATTTCCCATATATAGACATTGACTGTGGATATTGTATCACAGACACGGTCCCTTTGAGAATTTAGAGATGTCATTAAACCCGCCCAAAGATGTAAATAACCATGCATCACCAGCGCCTGTTAGGCGGAGGGGGTCCGACAGCCGATCAGTTCCCCTCATACCACCTGGATGGAGGAACGCGACTCGTCTGTAGTTCAACTATTCCTTGACGGTAAACACCGCGGTTCGATCGCGCCCTAATTGTTAATTTCAGCCAGGAAGGGCTCTCAACAAGGGAAGTGTCCAGGCGTCTCGGAGTAAACCAAAGCGATGTTGTTCGGACATGGAGGAGATACAAAGAGACAAGAACTGTCGATGACATGCCTCGCTCAACCCGCCCAAGGGCTACTACTGCAGTGGATGACCGCTACCTACGTATTATGGCTCGGAGGAACCCTGACAGCAATGCCACCATGTTGAATAATGCTTTTCATGCAGCCACAGGACATCGTGTTACGACTCAAACTGTGCGCAACAGACTGCATGATGCCCAACTTCAGTCAAGACGTCCATTGCAGGTCCATCTTTGTAACCACGACACCATGTAGCGTGGTACAGATGGGACCAACAACATGCCGAATAGACCGCTCAGGATTGGCATCACGTTCTTTTCAGTGATAAGTGTGGCAATGCCTTCAACCCGACACTCGTCGGAGACGTGTTTGGAGGCAACCCGGTCAGGCTGAACGCCTTAGACACACTGTCCAGCGAGTCCAGCAAGGTGGAGGTTCCCTGATGTTTTGGGGTGGCATTATGTGGGGCCGACGTACGCCGCTGGTAGTCATGGAAGGCGCCGTAACGGCTGTACGATACGTGAATGCAATCCTCCGACCGATAGTGCAACATACCGGCAGCATATTGGCGAGGCATTCGTCTTCATGGACGACAATTTGAAACGTCCCCTTAGAAAAATTATACATGACTGTGCTTAAACTGACACACAATATTTTTAGCGCAGTGGAATCTGACTTTCAATAATCCCTACAAAAGAATGGCCCTGACTAACATTAGCCTATACCTTTCACAAATCACTTACCTCACAAAAATCTTCGTTCTCAAGCTACTGCAATACAGCGAGCGCCACTACTGCCAGCTAAATAAAAGATTCAAACTACTGAAGCCACTAACTACTGATAGGCATGGTTAGCAAATGAAAGATTTTGATAGAGAATAAATAATGTATTTACCTTTATATATATATATATATATATATATATATATATATATATATATATATATATATATATATTTATTTATTTATATATATATATGTATCAATTCATGATATCCAGTCTTACAAATTTACTGTCTCTGTCCAGATCATCCGCTCTCAAAACTCCATCTCACTCCCCACATCCACCACTGCTGGCGGCTCACCTATAACTGCGCAACGCTACGCGCTGTTAACAGCCAATTGCCCAACACTACAATGGCGACTTTTCCAACAATGCCACCCAGCCACAGACTGCACAAAGCACAGCTTGCGATTTTAATACAAAGCGCTACGTGGCATCACCAACATAAAAATCTAAACATCCTACTTACAAATTCGCGCCCCCATCATGCACATCTGCACATCTTGTGAATGACTTCCTTTAGGATAACTATATCGCTCGACTAGAGTGACCAGCATATTCTCCAGACATGAAACCTACCTAAAATGCCTGGGATACAGTGAAAAGGGTTGTTTATGGACGACGTGACCCACCAACCACTGTGAGTGATACATGCCTATCTGGCGCAAAATACGAAGCAATGATATCTACGCTCTCTTCAATCGTCAATCTTGTCCGTTGTTTTCGATACGGTCACAGCCGGGCTCGACTCAATGGAACTACTTCCTTGCACCTAGAGGTGTTGCACCCACAGCGAGAGTCCGCCCAGGGACTGCGACGCATGTTCGCCGTCCGAGCATCACAGACGGTTATTTGAATGGTACAAAATGTATCGCAGACAATGCTTGAAATATCGAACAATTCCCTACCACTTTTCGACATCTTGCAATCTGTTCTGATTTGTGAAACTTCCTGATAGATTAAAACTGTGTGCTGGACCGAGACTCGAACTCGAACCGAGTTCGAGTCTCGGTCCGACACAGTTTTAATCTGCCAGGAAGTTTCATATCAGCACACACTCCGCTGTAGAGCGAAAATTTCATTCTAGAAACAACCCCCAGGCTGTGGCTAAGTGCCGGCCGGTGTGGCCATACGGTCTAGGCGCTTCAGTCTGGAACCGCGTTACCACTCCGGTCGCAGGTTCGAATCCTGCCTCGGGCATGGATGTGTGTGATGTCCTTAGGTTAGTTAGGTTTAAGTAGTTTTAAGTTCTAGGGGACTGATGACCTCAGATGTTAAGTCCCATAGTGCTCAGAGCCATTTGAACCATTTTTTTTTTTGTGGCTAAGCCATGTCTCCGCAATGTCCTTTCTTCCAGGAGTGCTAGTGCTGCAACGTTCGCAGGAGAGCTTCTGTGAAGTTTGGAAGGTTGGAGGCGAGGTACTGGCGGAATTAAAGCTGTGAGGACGGGGCGTGAGTAGTGCTTGGGTAGCTCAGTTGGTAGAGCGAAAGGCAAAGGTCCCGAGTTTGAGTCTCGATCCTGCACACAGTTTTAATCTGCCAGGAAGTTTCATATCAGCGCAGACTCCGCTGTAGAGTGAAAATTTCATTCCAGTTCTGATTTGTGTCGATTACAGTGTTATCTATCACGCAACTATAAAATTGTTCCATACAAAATTACGTTTTTTTTTTCATACAATCCGAATCCGCAATACAAATTGGGGCTTCCTGCTGAAGATTTCAAAGTTGACCCCTCCCACCCCCTGGGGTCGGGCGGGGGGACGAGTTTAATGTCACTGGATGCCCCTGTCGAAACGAACAACGTTCATCACAACTTTTTTTTTTGTTTTTCATTCGAGGATGTAGTGTTCCAGATATTGCCGCAAACAGCTTTAACCTGCCCACCCTGTAAAGGCTGTTTTCTAGGAAGATTTGATTACTACAGGAGTTGCACATGAGACCGTGCACAAGGGGTATCTGGAGCTTGTTACAGAGTTTTTAGTGCATTGATGGAAGAAGGAAGCACCAAAACGTTCAGGGAAATTCAGGAATCAGAAGTACAAATCACTGTGGAATGAAATAAATGGAAAGCATAGGAACGCTAAGACGAAAAGAAATGTTTGTCAAAAGGACTGAATGAACATATAGAAAACTCAAAAAAACTTCAGTGAACTTAAAAGTGTAAGATTAAGCGTGCAATGGGAATGCCACTATTAAATGCAGAGGAGAGAGCGAATAGATGGAAAGAGTACATTGAAGACCTGTAGGAGGCGGAAGACTTGCCATATGCGATAGAATGCGATAGAAGGAGAAACAGCAGTCGATATAGGAGAGAGAGGGGACCTAGTACCAGAGATCATAATTTAATAGAGCTTTGGAAAGCTTGAGATCAAATAATACGGAATGGATAGATAACATTTCACCAGAATTCCTAAAATCGTTAGGGTAAGTGACAACGGAAGGACTATTCACATTGGTGTGAAGGTATACCATCTCATTCACACAATTCCGAAGACTTCAAGACCTAAGAAGTGCGAGAATTATCGCACAGGCAATTTAACAGCTCATGCACCCAAGCTGCTGACAAGAATAATATACAGAAGAATGCAAAAGAAAATTGTTGACGTATTAGATGACAATCAGTGTGGCTTTAGGATAGTTCAAAACACTAGAGAATCAGTTCTGATATTGTGGTAGATAATGGAAGCAAACCTAATGGAAAATTAATATAATTCATAGAATTTGTTGACATTGAAAAAGTCGTCGGTAATGTAAAATAGCGCAAGTCTAAATGCTGAGGTAAACGGGGGTAAGCTATAGGGAGAGGCGGGTAAATATACAACACGTACAAGAGCCGAGAGGGAAAAAAAAGAGTGGATGGCCAAGAACAAAGTGCTCGGATTAAAAAGGGTGTAAGCCAGAGATGTAGTCTTTCACCCCTAATGTTCAATATATACATCGAAGACGCAATGACGCAAATAAAATAAAAGTTCAAAAGTGGAATTAAAATTCAAGGTAAAAGGCTATCAGTGATGAGATTCGTTGATGACAGTGCTATCCTGAATGGAATGAACCAGTCTAATGAGTACAAAATATGGATTAAGAGTAAATCGAAGAAAGGCGGAAGTAATGAGAAGTAGCAGAAATGGCAACAGCGAGAAACTTATCAGGACCGATGATCACGAAGTAAATAAAGGAATTCTACTAGCTAGGCAGCAAAATAGCAAATAATGGATGGACTAAGGAGGACATCAAAAGCAGACTATCACTTGCAAAAGGGCATTCCTGGCCAAGAGAAGTCTACTAGTATCAAACATAGACTCTAATTTGAGAAAGAAATTTCTGAGAATTTACGTTTGGAGCACAATATTGTAAACATGGACTGCGGGAAAACCGGAACAAAAGAGAATAGAAGCACTTGAGATGTCGTGCAAGAAACGAATGTTAAAAATTACGTGGACAGATGAGGTAAGGAATGAGGAGGTTCTGCACAGAATCGGAGAGGAAAGGGATATGTGAAAAACACTGACAAGGAAAAGGTATAGGATGATAGAACATCTGTAAAGACATCAGGGAATAACATCCATTGTATTAAAGGGAGCTGTAGAGGGTAAAAACTGTAGAGGAAGAGTGAGACTGAATACATCCAGCAAATAATTGATGACGCAGGTTGCAAGTGCTACACTAGATATGGAGAGATTGGCACAGGAGAGGAATTCGCTCCGTCAGACCAGTCAAGAGACTGACGACTAAAAGAAAAGTGGAGAAGAGTTGGAGTGGTTTGCTTTACCATAAATGTTTTATAAAGATCCAATCATTACTCTGCTAGGATGTACTGAGAGGCTATAGAAATTCAAAAGCATAAAAATAACGGACAATAAGAACGATATAAATAGGCAGTGGGCCTTTGACAAACGAAGCAGAAAGCGTCAACTCTTTCCTGCTACAACCTTCCTAATACATGTCTGCGCGCCCCTCCGCGATTCTGAACTTATTTGCCTGAAACTACTATCGATGTGTCTAAATTCTCTGATGATATCTTTAGCACTAGAAGATGAAACTTCTACATCTACATCCACATCCATACTCCGCAAGCCACCTGACGGTGTGTGGTGGAGGGTACTTTGAGTACCTCTATCGGTTCTCCCTTCTATTCCAGTCTCTTATTGTTTGTGGAAAGAAAGACTGTCGGTATGCCTCTGTGTGGGCTCTAATCTCTGTGATTTTATTCTCATGGTCTCTTCGCGAGATATACGTAGGAGGGAGCAATACACTGCTTGACTCCTCGGTAAAGGTATGTTCTCGAAACTTCAACAACAGCCCGTACCGAGCTACTGAGCGTCTCTCCTGCAGTCTTCCACTGGAGTTTACCTATTGTTTCCGTAACGCTTTCGAGATTACTAAATGATCCTGCAACGAAGCGCGCTGCCCTCCGTTGGATCTTCTCTATCTCTTCTATCAACCCTATCTGGTACGGATCCCACACTGGTGAGCAGTATTCAAGCAGTGGGCAAACAAGTGAACTGTAACCTACTTCCTTTGTTTTCGGATTGGCACAATAATATGCCTTGTACACGGCCTAGTGCCCATAAAACAAAAATTACGAAGTTTGTTTGTTGTGTTAGTTGTATTAGTTACTGACTCCTGCACTCCGTATATGGTTAATGAATTTAGCGAAAATAAACTCCCCTCATGCGCATGTGCACACTTTGTAACCACTGATTGCAAAGGCAAGCAGCGGTATGGTGTGTGTAAGCTTCTGGAACACCTGGTAGGTGCTCCTTCTGTTGTAGTAGGGTAGAGAGGGGAATCGGCCTCTCGCTTATCAGTGTTCAGGCAGACTGCAGCGGCTGGCGCTTCCACGCGACACGTCGAGTCGTCGGAAAGCGCTTGCCGCTCCCTGCTGGGAACCGGCCGTTGTAGGATGACGACGGCCAGAGCCGCAGCCTCCTCGAGAGTGGGGGGCTACGCGATAAGTGCGTCAGGCGTGCGTAGCTTACGCAACGGCGGTTAGCGCGCTGGCGCGGCGGGGCGTCGGCAGACTGGCGGCAGTGGCGCGCGGGCAGCGGCGTGGCAGTGCGCGGACGGCGGTGAGTGTGTCCACAGGCGCTGACCTATTCTGAACGCGGCCAGCTGGCCAGGCCGGAAGTCGCTCCGCTGTACGTCACAACACAGTTGGCAGCACTTCTGCTATGTTCATCATAAGAATAAACTTGATGTAAACAAACACAAACACGATATTGGTCAACAGCTGTAGCACACGTACACTGGTGTTGTTCCGCACTTAGAAGTAGGGTCTACTCATGTATTAGATACCTTTTTACTACGTTACGCTAAATGAAACTCTTATGATATTCTAAAGCAGTTACAGCCAATCAACGTTTTTCTTAGTCATACTTACCTTTTTCGGTCATCAATCTTCTGAATTCCTCTCCTGTGTCATCCTCTTCGAGTAGCACTTGCAACCCACGTCCTCAGTTATTTGCTGGATGTATTCCACTCTCGGCCTTCCTCTACAGATTTTGCCCTCTACAGCTCCCTCTAGCATCATGGAAGTCATTCTCTCATGTCTTAAGAGATATCCTATCATTGCGCAGAACATCCTCGTTCCTTACCTAATTTTCAATATTCGTCCGTAGCACCACATCTCAAGTGCTTAGATTATCTTCTGTTTCGGTTTTCCCACCATGTTTCACTACCTTACAATACTGTGCTCCAAACGTACATTCTCGGAAATTTCTTCCTCAAATTAAGGCCTATGTTTGATACCAATAGACTTCACTTGGCCAGGAATGCCCTTTTTGCCAGTGTAAGTCTGCTTTTTGATGTCCTGCTTGCTCCCTTCGTCATTGGTTATTTTGCTGACTAGCTAGTAGAATTCCTTAACTTTATCTACTTCGTGACCATCAATCCTGATGTTAAGTTTCTCGCTGTTCTCATTTCTGCTACCTATCATTGCTTTCGTTTTCCTTCGATTTAATCTCAGTTCATATTCTGTACTCATTAAATTGTTCATTCCATTCACCAGATTATGTAATTCTTCTTCACTTTTACTCAGGACAGCAATATCATCAGCGAATCGTATCATTGATATTGTTTCACCTTGAATTTTGATTCCATTCCTGAACGTTTCTTTTGTTTTCCTCATTGCTTCTTCGGCGTGCAGATTGAACAGTAGTGGTGAAAGGCTGCATTCCTGCCTTATACCCTTTTTAATCTGAGCACTTCGTTCATGATCGGCCACCCTTATTATTCCTTCTTGGCTCTTGTATATTTTGTATATTACCCGTCCCTCCCTATAGCTTACCCCTATTTTCCTCTGAATTTCGAACATTTTTCACCATTTTACATGTCGAATGCTTTTTCCAGGTCTACAAATCCTATGGACGTGTCTTGATTTTTCTTTGGTCTTGTTTTCATTAACAACCGCAACGTTGGAATAACCTCTCTGGTGCCAAACTGATCGTCATCTAGTACATCTTCAATTTTCTTTTCCATTCTTCTGTGTGTTATTGCTGTCAGCAAGTTAGATGTGTGAGCTGTTAAACTGATTCTTCGATATTCTCGCACTTGTCAGCTCTTGCAGTCTTCGGAATTGTGTGGATGTTTTTTTCCCGAAAGTCAGATGGTATATCGCCATACTCTTACATTCTACACACCAATGTGAAGAGTTGTTTTGTTGCCCTTCCCCCAATGATTTTAGAAACTCTTATGGAATGTTATCTATCCCTTCTGCCTTATTTGACCTTAAGTCCTCCAAAGCTTTTATAAATTATGATTCTAATACTGGATCCCCTACCTCCTCTAAATCGACCCCTGTTTCTTTTTCTATTACGTGAGACAAATCATACAGGCTTTCAGTGTATTGTTTCCACCTATCCGCTCTCTCCTTTGTATTTAACAGTGGAACTCCCTTTGCACTGTTAATGTTACCACCCTTGCTTTTAATGTCACTGAAGGTTGTTTTGACATCCCTGCATGCTTAGACTGTCCTTCCGACAATCATTTCTTTTTCGATTTCTTTATATTTTTCATGAAACCATTTAGTCTTAGCTTTCCTGCACTTCCTGTATGTTTCATTCCTCAGTGACGTGTATTTCTGTATTCTTGAGTTTCCTGGAACATTTTTGTACTTCCTCCTTTCATCGATCAACTGAAGTATTTCTTCTGGTATCATGGTTTCTTCGCAGTTACCATCTTTGTACCTATGTTTTCCTTCCCTACTTCTCTGATGGCCTTTTTTAGAGTTTTCCATTCCTCTTCAAATGTACTGTCTACTGAGCTATTCCTTATTGCTGTATCTATAGCCTTGGAGAACTTCAAGCGTATCTTGTCAATTGTTAGTCCTTCCGTAACCCACTTCCTTGCGTACAGATTCTTCCTGACTACTGTCTTAAACTTCAGCTTGCTCTTCATCACTACTACATTGTGATCTGAATCGATGTCTGCTCCTGGGTACGCCTGTATCTGATTTCGGAATCTCTGTCTGACCATGATGTAATCTAACTGAAATCTTTCTGTATCACTCGGCTTTTTACAAGTATACCACCTCCTCCTGTGATTCGTGAATAGAGTATTCGCTATTACTAGCTGAAATTTATTGCAGAACTCAATTACTCTTTCTCCTCTCTCATTCCTTGTCCCCTGACCATATTCTCCTGTAACCGTTTCTTCTACTCCATCCCCTAGAATTGCATTCCAGTCCCTCATGACTATTAGATTTTCATCTCCCCTTATGTACTGTATAACCCTTTCAATATCCTCGTATACCTTCTCTATCTCTTCATCTTCAGCTTGCGACGTCGGCATGTATTCTTGAACTATCGTTGTCGGTATTGGTTTGCTGTCGATTCTTTAGCTGTGTACTTCTTATGTCAAACCTCGTGTACAGTCGCAGTCTCTATACTGTTTTGCTGTCATTGACGCGCTTGCAATACGTAAATGTCTGACGCTGCTTCCTACTTCGTCGTGAAACATGTGCTGAAACAGATTATTCTCAACGTTCTTTACAAGTTTCCAGAAAAAAAAAACGGCTCTGAGGTTTCCCATACTTAAGATGTTTTGAAAAGGGGATGCGTAGCTGAATCGGTAGCGTTGCACAATATTAAACTGAGAAGTATATGGATCACTGGTTCAGATCACGCTTTGGTCTTTCTTTTTTCGTTCAATTTGAAATTCCTACTTGTTTTAAATACAGAAATCATCAAATATACGCTAATTTCCACGTACCTAGTTAACACGTTTTATGAACAGTGGAGATATACTGCACGCAAAATTCCAGCTGTTGTTGCAGATATTCTTAGCTATTGATATTGTATAAAAGATTGTTAATAAAGGCTGTTTAAATTAAGAAAACACAAAAAATTAAAATTGCAGGACAAAAATGAAAAATCGAATGCTTTTTATCCAGAGTGATAAGTGTCTTAGAAATATGGAAATCAATTACTTCCACGCCATCCAGTGCACCGTACTGCAGTTTTACAGTTTCAACCGTATCACTGCAATGTGAACTCAAATAAACTGATCTGGAGCCAAGTTAAGGCATTTGTCACGAGGAATAACAAGATATTTAAGATATCAGAAGCACTGGAACTAAAGCACAAAACTTTGTCACACGTCACTGCCTAACGCTGATAGTATACAGAACCGTACATCGTAAAAGAAGAGAGGAAAATGTTATCACCGTAGCAGACGTCAGTTCCAGTACTGATATGCAAAGGCACCCATCCCCATGGCCAAGCCTCCCTTCCCCCCCCCCCCCCCCCTTTCCGAATCTCCAGCTACCAGGAAAAGGGACAACTATAGTATATTTAGGTATATTGCAAAATACTAAAAATACACCATATGATTAGGTCTGTGCCTCCCCCCCCCCCTTACTACAAACTATCGTAAGCGCGCCCTTATCGAGGAGTATACTGATGAGCCAAAACATTATGACCACCTGTTTAATAGTTTGTTTGTCCGTCTTCGGAACGAAAAACATCAGTGATTTGCCGGTAAGTTTGTGGAGGTATGTGACATTAGATGTCTACTCGCAGGTCATGTAATTCGCGTAAATACCGGGCCCTGATTTGTGTACGCGGTGACACAGACGGGTTCCGTAGGATCTGCGTCAGGCTAATTTGGTAACCGAGTTATCAACATAAGTTCACTATAACGCTCCTCAAACCACGGCAGCGCGATTATAGCTCCGTCACGCGGACAATTATACTGCCGAAAGATGACATCGTCGTCGGGGAAGACATCAAGCATGAAAGGATGCAGGTGGTTCGCAGTTATCAGCATGTCTTCGATTACTACCACAGTTCCAATGTAAGCGTAAGAGAGTATCTCCAACAGCACCAGCCTGCGTCCGTTTCGAGCCGCCGTTCACCTCGATGACTGCGTTTGTGGAGATGCCCAGCGACCTAGTCTAGCAAAAATGTGTTTGACCCGAAGAGCCGACTCGTTTCCATTGATCGACTGTCGAAACCCGATGGTCCCGTGCACTGCAATTGTATTTGACGATGTCGTTAGGCCAACACGTCAGTACGTAGGAGTTGTCTGCTGTGGAGCTCCTTGTTCGACAATGTACGATGTACGGTATGCTCCGAAACACATGTGCGTGCACCAGCGTTGTGGTCTTCAGGCAGAGATGCCACGTATCACCTCTTATGTAATCCGCCTCCGGTAGCTGAGTGGTCAGCGCGACAGAATATCAAACCTACGGGCCCGGGTTCGATTCCCGGCTGGGTCGGAGATTTTCTCCGCTCAAGGACTGGGTGTTGTGTTGTCCCAATCATCATCATTTCATCCCCATCGACGCGCAAGTCGCCGATGTGGTGTCAAATCGAAAGACATGCACCCGGCGAACGGTCTACCCGACTGGAGGCCCTTGTCACACGACATGTACATTTTACCATGTATATTAGTTTACAGAGCAGACAAGCCTCAGAACCCGATGTTCTGTGAAGAGTCGTGGACGTCCAACCATTTAGCGCCAATGGTAGTTTCACTGTTCTTTTACCTGCTTGCCGGCCGGGGTGGCAGAGCGGTTCTAGGCGCTACAGTCTGGAACCGCGCTACCGCTATGGTGGCAGGTTCGAGTCCTGCCTCCAGCATGGGTGTATGTGATGCCCTTAGGTTAGTTAGGTTTAAGTAGTTCTAGGGGACTGATGACCTTCAGACGTTAAGTCCCATAGTGCTCAGAGCCATTTGAACCATTTTTTTACCTGTTTCGATAGATGCTCACGACAGTAGCACGTGAACATTCGACCAGCTTCGCCATTTTCGAGATATTCGTTCGCAGGCTGTGCGTAATAATAACTGCCCTTTGCCAAAGTCGCTTTTCTCAATGGATTTCCCCATTTGCAGCCCATCTTCGCTAGGGTGATCCCCCGCCCGTTTCAGCTCCGTTACATACATTTGCAACCGTATCACGTGCCTGCAACGCTACCGGGCGGCATCCAGTGTCGCCGCGGCCAGTGATCATAATGTTTTGGCTTGTTTGTGTATTTCTCGTAATCGGATATGGAAGGAGTTCAAAGAGTATCAAAGACTGACAGTGCCTTCTGGCGCTTCAGTATTTAACTATACAATGAAACCCCTGAGACGTGCTTTTAAGGCGCACGTAGCTCGCACAGAAAAATTACCATGTATAAGTTCCGAATTTTCATCACACTTGTTTTTAATTACAATACTGTGATAGCTAAGAACGAGGGAATGGTATGCTTTCTGTTTGGTCCCCTAAGAAGGGTACAGTATTGGTGGAGTTTTGTCGAATATTATTTCATTCTGTTATAAATTCAGTTACATTGGAGGCTACATTATTTCTCTGCTCCTCTCTTTTTTACATCTGAACTGCAACCGCCCACATCACTGCAGGTTAGATGGATCAGCTGGCTGGTCAGTGCTGTCGAAGTTAAATGAACCAGTAGAACTGTCCCGTACTGTCACTGAGTCGAGGTGCGCGTAACCCACAGCATAAAACGTATCCCTGTTATCGTACTTGACTGCACTTGACAGCAAACGCGGATGAACACGAGCTGTGATGTTTACATCAGGTTTATTCAAATGGTTCAAATGACTGTGAGCACTATGGGACTTAACGTCTGAGGTCATCAGTCCCCTACAACTTAGAACTACTTAAACCTAACTGACCTACGGACATCCATGCCCGAGGCAGGATTCGAGCCTGCGACCGTAGCGGTCGCACGGTTCCAGACTGAAGCGCCTAGAACCGCTCGGCCATACCGGCCGGCTCAGGTTTATTATTTTGATGAAAATAGCATAACGCTGGCCACTCATACAATTTCGTCTCTTGCTACCTAGGTGCATCCGGTCTGCGGCGAACTGGAGAGTACACTACGTAATCAAAAGTAATATGCCCACCAGGTTAAAAAAGAAAAAAAAAGAAATGGGGGCAGCATTGTGTTGTCAGTGGAGAAGCAGTAACAGCAGAATGGATCATTCAGGAGAGATCAGCGACTTCGAACGTGGAGCAGTCATTGAATGTAACCTCAGTAATGAATCCATCTGGGACGTTCCAGCCCTCCTAGAGCTGTCGACTGTTGGTGGAAACGCGAAGGAACAACCACAGCTAAAGCGACTAGGCAGACCTCATGTATTGACAGGGACCGTTCAAGAGTGCGGAGGGTTGTCGTAAAAAAAAAATAAAATGACATAAGCAGAGGGAACTACTTGTAAATTCCGAAGTGCCATCAGCAGTACAGTTGGCGCCTTGACTGTGCGTAAGCAGTTAAAAAGAATGGGGAAGAATGGTCGATAAGCTCCTCATAATCCAGATATTTCTGTAGTCAGTGCTAAACGACTCTTGATTTGTGGTAATGAGCGATGGCACTGGACAGTGAATAATTGGAAACGACTGACTTGGAGTGATGAATGACGCTACACCTTCCGGCAGTGCGATAGAAAGGTTTTGCGAGTGCCTGGAGAACGTTGCCTGCCACAGTGTGTGGTGCTTTCATTAAAGTACGCACGACATGGTATTAAGTGTAGAGGTGTTTATCGTGGTTAGGCAGAGGTTCCCTTACTTCACTTACGAAAGCGGTATATGCGGAAAGATATGAACACATTTCAGCGTTGCTGCATAAGTGGTGGAACACTTCGGTTCAACGTCACAGTCTATTCTGTCATAAAGCATCATCTGTCAGCCAACGGTTTGTGGACAGTAACTTTCCTGAAATGAAATGGCCAATCCAGCACGCCGATCTGAACCCACCATTGAGCTGAGCTAGTTGACCTCGCTCCACACTCCAGCGTCCGACGTCGGCTCTTGAGCAATAATGGTCAACCACTCCCCCCACAGGCATTCAGACAGCTCCCTGAAAGTGTCCCCTGTAGAGTTCAAACTGTCCGCTAATACATGTCCTGATAGTTTGGATCAGATGGTGTATGTTTCTCAGTCTGACTGGAGTACTGTCTCCGGTAATCTCCGGTGCGGTGCAATACTATCATAAGAAGCGCCGTTCAAACCACAGGACGTGCAACGGTAACGAATGAGGCTGTCATCTCGCCAACGGACCGATTTTCTCCTCATGTAACAGAAATTTGTAACCGAGTTTCTGCTTTAATATGAGGGCGTGCTGAAAGTAATGCCTCCGAATTTTTTTATGTGAAAACCCTTAAAGCTTTTTTCAATAAAAGAAACGGTGACATTTATTCTTTAAGCCTACATATTTATTTCTCACCATAGTTAACCTGGCGACGAAAACATTTCTCCCAACGAGCGACCAGTTTGTTGATATAGTTAGTGTAGAATGTGTGAATTTGTTGGTGGAGCCACAACCTGATCTCTGCTACCCATCGCTTTATCGGTATCAAAGTACTCGAAAGTGTTCCTTAAGTTTTGGGAACACATGAAAATCCGATGGTACCAAGTCGGGACTGTGTGGAGGGTGATCGATGACAGAGAACTCAAGGCGTCGGATTGTTGCAGACTCCGCAGTGCTCGTGTGGTGTCTGGCAAGTGATGCTGAAGAAGAGGGTGCTCCACGTGTGGACGAACTATTCGAAACTCGACTATAGCACACTGTTTCTCACACACCTGTAGACAAACATCAGAAAGGGTTTTGCATCACCCCGGTTCCAAGAACTCCTGAAGATAGAAGTTGACTGTGGATATTATATCACAGACACAGTCCCTCTGACTACATCTACATCTATATCCATACTCCGCAAGCCACCTGACGGTGTGTGGTGGAGGGTACCTTGAGTACCTCTATCGGTTCTCCCTTCTATTCCAGTCTCGTATTGTTCGTGGAAAGAAGAATTGTCGGTACGTTTCTGTGTCGGCTCTAATCTCTCTGATTTTATCCTCATGGTCTCTTCGCGAGATATACGTAGGAGGGAGCAATATACTGCTTGTCTCTTCGGTGAAGGTATGACCTCGAACTTCAACAAAAGCCCGGACCGAGCTACTGAGCGTCTCTCCTGCAGAGTCTTCCACTGGAGTTTATCTATCATATCCGTAACGCTTTCGCGATTACTAAATGATCCTGTAACGAAGCGCGCTGCTCTTCGTTGGATCTTCTCTACCTCTTCTGTCAACCCTATCTGGTACGGATCCCACACTGCTGAGCAGTATTCAAGCAGTGGGTGAACAAGCGTACTGTAACCTACTTCCTTTGTTTTCGGATTGCATTTCCTCAGGATTCTTCCAATGAATCTCAGTCTGGCATCTGCTTTACCAACGATCAACTTTATATGATCATTCCATTTTAAATCACTCCCTAATGCGTACTCCCAGATAATTTATGGAATTAACTGCTTCCAGTTGCTGACCCGCTATATTGTAGCTAAATGTTAAGGGATCTATCTTTCTATGTATTCGCAGCACATTACACTTGTCTACATTGAGATTCAATTGCCATTCCCTGCACCATGCGTCAATTCGCTGCAGAACCTCCTGCATTTCAGTAAAATTTTCCATTGTTATAACCTCTCGGTATACCACAGCATCACCCGCAAAAAGCCTCAGTGAACTTCCGATGTCATCCACAAGGTCATTTATGTATATTATGAATAGCAACGGTCCTACAACACTCCCCTGCGGCACACCTGAAATCACTCTTACTTCGGAAGACTTCTCTCCATTGAGAATGACATGCTGCGTTCTGTTATCTAGGAACTCTTCAACAGTGCATATGCTCTTACTTTGATCATTAAACGACTGTGGGGAACTGTATCGAACGCCTTGCGGAAGTCAAGAAACACAGCATCTACCTGTGAACCCGTGTCTATGGCTCTCTGAGTCTCGTGGACGAATAGCGCGAGCTGGGTTTCACACGCCCGTCTTTTTCGAATCCATGCTGATTCCTACAGAGTAGATTTATAATCTCCAGAAAAGTCATTATACTCGAACATAATACGTGTTCCAAAATTCTGCAACTGATCGACGTTAGAGATATAGGTCTATAGTTCTGCACATTTTTCGACGTCCCTTCTTGAAAACGGGGTTGACCTGTGCCCTTTTCCAATCCTGTGGAACGCTACGCTCTTCCAGAAACCTACGGTACACCGCTGCAAGAAAGGGGGCAAGTTCCTTCGCGTACCCTGTGTAAAATCGAACTGGTATCCCATCAGGTGCAGCGGCCTTTCCTCTTTTGAGCGATTTTAATTGTTCCTCTATCCCTCTGTCGTCTATTTCGTTATCTACCATTTCGTCATCTGTGCGACAATCTAGAGTTGTCAGAGATGTCACTAAACCCACCCGTAGATGTAAACAACCAAGCATGAGCAGCGCCTATTAGACAGAGCGTGTCCGACAACCATCAGTTCCAGTCATTCCACCAGGAAGGAGGTACACGGCAGAGATACAGAGAGAGACGGGAAGTGTCGATGACATGCCTCGCTCACGCCGCCCAAGGGTTACTACTGCAGCGGATGACTGAACCTACGTATTATGGCTCGGAGGAACCCAGACAGCAACGCCACCATGTTGAACAATGCTTTTCGTGCAGCCACAGGAAGTCGGGTTACGACTCAAACTCTGCGCAATAGGCTGCATGATGCGCAACTTCACTCCCGACGTCCATGGCGACGTCCATCTTTGCAACCACGACACCATGCAGCGCGGTACAGGCGGGCCCAACAACATGCCGAATGAACCGCTCAGGATTGGCATCACGTTCTCTTCACTGATGAGTGTCGCATATGTCTTCAACCAGACAACCGTCGGAGACGTGTTTGGAGGCAATCCGGTCAGGCTGAACGCCTTAAACACACTGTCCAGCGAGTGCAGCAAGGTGGAGGTTCCCTGCTGTTTTGGGGTGGCATTATGTGGCACCGACGTACACCGCTGGTGGTCATGGAAGGCGCCGTAACGGTTGTACGATACATGAATGCCAACCTCCGACCGATAGCGCAACCACACCGACAGCATATTGGCGGGGCATTCGCCTTCATGGACGACAATTCGCCCCTCCCCCCCCCCCCCCCCCCATCCATCGTGCACGTTTTGTGAATGACTTTCTTCAGGATAACGACATCGGTCGACTAGAGTGGCCAGCCTGTTCTCCAGACATGAACCCTATCGAACATGCCTGGAATAGATTGAAAAGGGCTGTTTATGGACGACGTGACTCACCAACCACTCTACGGGATCTACGCCGAATCGCCGTTGAGGAGTGGGACAATCTGGAAGAAAAGTGCCTCGATGAACTTGTGGATAGTAAGCCAGGTCGAATACTGGCATGCATCGATGCAAGAGGACCTGTTACTGAGTATTAGAGGTACCGGTGCGTACAGCAATCTGGACCACCACCTCTGAAGGTCTCGCCGTATGATGGTATAACATGCAGTGTGTGGTTTTAATGTGCAGTAAATGGACGGAAATGATGTTTATGTTGATCTCTATTCCAATTTTCTGTACAGGTTCCGGAACTCTCGGAACCAAGGTGATGCAAATCTTTTTTTGATGTGTATAGTTGCGTTACACTCTGCCAAGTTACACGCTACAATTCGTAGCTCTCTAGCGGCAGAGTGCTGCGGATATGTAGAGATGAAGAATGAAGATGTAGAATGTTAACAATGTTTTTTATTTAAAAATCTTTAAGAGTTTTCACATACAAAATTCCGAGGCCTTACTTTTTGAGTACATCCTCGTATATCAGTCATACCTATTGCTCATTGACTATGGGTTTATTACCAAAAATAAATTACTTATCTGAAAAATGAGGTTCTTAATTTTTTTTTCTATGGATACGAGATCAGGGGCACAGTCGGAAAAACCACTCTACATAAAATCCTTATCAATTATAATAAGGCCGTTAGATTTATTACAAGTACGCCCTGGTTCGTACCGAACACATACATAGGTTGTCCCGGAAATGTTGCGACAAACTTCTAGGGGTTGTAAAGGGTGGTTCTCTACACACCTGACTGCAAACGACTGCTCTGATGTCGTATCAACAACCGCGCAGTACGCCGCAACACTCGGACACCACCCGTGGAACAGATTCAGGTGGAACAGCCCATGCCATGGCTTTTAGCCACTCAATTTTATTTCTCAGAGCTAAACACTTGTTTGTTTGTTTTTTGTCAGAGATAAAGGTATCTTGATAACGTTGTGACAAAAATTTCTGCCAGACCGTGATTCGAAACATCCTGTTGATATGAGCAGTTGCCTTAAACAATCTCGCTTCCAGAAGCAACTCATACTCTTGTCACTTATATTAACTTACATTTAATTTTATCTTTCTGGACAAACAACCAGATTATCCCTCCGAATGTAGCGCCATTTGAGGAATTGACACCGAGGAATTACCGAGCTATGGGGGCACAAATCAACTGAATTAAGTCTAGTAAAATAAAATGAATGGAAACAGTGGAGATGAAATCGTTTAAATACAGTGACTTGATTTAGATGTGAAACTGTTGTGATAAATGAAAATGTATTGGCACGTGCTGATGCCACTATGTGATGCTTACATGCGGGTACATGGAGTCCCTTGGCATTTTGTCAAGGTCTCTCAGTGGCTTACAGTACAGCTGTCCAGGCACTGAACATGTGCATCTGCTCGTTAGCCTTAAAACACAGAGCTGGGGACTCGTGCCTTCAGTAAGACAATGCGCTGTGGCACCACTCCCGAACACCGACGGAGTAATTTTAGTAACCGTCCACAGACTTTAGTTTCTAGTGTCTACTCTGACTCCGTAGTTCGTCCTTTTCTTTACAAACTAAATGAGGTGAAAGTGAGGTTAATCTGTTTTAAATTAATTGCAGAGTGTGCAGTTTCCTGTATTTCGATGTTGTGTGGAACTGAGACAGTTGGTTATTGTTAGTTTCAGGAAAGGTATCTCGCCATAGCATCGTACATTAATAAAAGAAATCTGTGAGTAAAGGCGGATTTTATTTACAGCTTACGTTTATGAAACAATCACTTTTTCAAACACCGCCATAATGGATAAGGGATGATGACACACTGAGAGACGTCATGGTAAAGTACAGCATATTGAGAAAGCGATTCTCAAGCTCTAAAGTTTTTCGAATTAAGATGGATTGTCGAGAAGTTGAATGGGCTTCTGATAGAAGGCTGCTAATTCGGCAATTATTTAAAAACATAAAAATATATGCTGTATTCTTGTAGTGAAGTGCTATGTAGAATCGTAAGACACACCGGTATGTGTTACGCAGAGAAGATGTGGCAGGGACCCAAGCCGGATGCCCCCTCGCGACTGTCAGTCAGCTGGCGGCTTTATCGCGGCTCAGGCGTCTTTAACTGACTGTCAGAATCAGGGCAGATAAGGAAAGGAAGCGAGCCACAGATATCGTTTATATAAGGCTTATGTAAGGACAATGAATGAATGGACTCCTCTTTGTCCATCTTCCATTCAATAAACGCATATATTTGTTCAAATGCCTGTGAGCACTATGGGACTTAACATCTGAGGTCATCAGTCCCTAGACTTCGAGCTACTTAAACCTAACTAACATCACTCACATCCATGCCCGAGGCAGGATTCGAATCTGCAACCATAGCGGTTGCACGGTTCCAGAGTGAAGCGCCTAGAACCGCTCGGCCACAACGGCCGGCGGAGATCTCATTTTAAGTCGACAGCAGCGTAATGGCTTTCCTGGTACAAAGACTTTAGAAATTCTGTACGGAAGTTCATGCTTTCTTCAATGTTTACCATCGTGTCGATCGATTTGTATATTCTCTCTTCACCCGGAATTTTCTGTTGAATTGTTGTTGTGGTTTTCAGTCCAGAGACTGGTCTGATGCAGCTCTCCATGCTACTCTATCCTGTGCAAGCTTCTTCATCTCCCCGTACCTACTGCAACCTACGTCCTTCTGAATCTGTTTAGTGTATTCATGTCTTGGTCTCCCTCTACGATTTTTACCCTCCACGCTGCCCTCCAATACTAAAATGGTGATCCCTTGATGCCTCAGAATATGCCCTACCAACCTATCCCTTCTTCTAGTCGAGTTGTGCCACAAATTTCTCTTCTCTCGAATTCTATTCAATACCTCCTTATTAGTTATGTGATCTACCCATCTAATCTTCAGCATTCTTCTGTAGCACCACATTTCAAAAGCTTCTATTCTCTTCTTGTCTAAACTATCTATCGTCCACATTTCACCTCCATACATGGCTACACTCCATACAAATACTTTCAGAAACGACTTCCTGAGACTTAAATCTACACTCGATGTTAACAAATTTCTCTTATTCAGAACCGCTTTCCTTGCCATTGCCAGTCTACATTTTATATCCTCTCTACTTCGACCATCATTAGTTATTTTGCTCCCCAAATAGCAAAGCTCATTTACTACTTTAAGCGTCTCATTCTCTAATCTAATTCCCGCAGCATCACCCGATTTAATTCGACTACATTCCATTATCCTCGTTTTGCTTTTGTTGATGTTCATCTTATATCCTCCTTTCAAGACACTGTCCATTCCGTTCAGCTGCTCTTCCAGGTCCTTTTCTGTCTCTGACAGAATCACAATGTCATCGGTGAACCTCAGAGTTTTTATTTCTTCTCCATAGATTTTAATACCTACTCCGAATTTGGAATATTAAAGTTGATATCGACGACAGTATTATTTTTAGTTGCCAAAATTTCCCTTTTAAAATAGTCAGTTCGGCTTGGTACAGTTATGAAGAATGTGTGGATAAATTTGATCGAAGAGTTCGTTTTTAGCAGTGGCTATGATGCAGAAATCACTGTTGAGATTAATGATGCTGGTCGGCTAGTGAATAGGGTATGTACCTTAGCCTATCTGTAAGAATTGTGAGCAAAATATGCTGTCGTTTCATCTTTCGATTGTTCAGGTTTCATATATTTTGTTAGTCACAGTGTTTGTATCTGTGGCCGGAGATGTGATTTTTTTAACCGTGCATAGATTGCTATTGCTGACTTGGAGACAACTGGAAGTGTTTGTCGAAAATCTCCTGAGAGTATGAGTAGAGCTCCTCCCACCACTTCAGTTTTCTCGCAAGTCTTGTAATGTTCTGTCCATGGCTTAGAGTGATTCGCCCCAGAAGATAATTTTAGCTTGCTTTAGATTTTCACCCCGTCTAGATACTCTTGAGATTAAACACACCACGAACTGTCCTCCTTCTATAAGTTGAGAGTATGAGTAGAGCTCCTCCCACCACTTCAGTTTTCTCGCAAGTCTTGTAATGTTCTGTCCATGGCTTAGAGTGATTCGCCCCAGAAGATAATTTTAGCTTGCTTTAGATTTTCACCCCGTCTAGATACTCTTGAGATTAAACACACCACGAACTGTCCTCCTTCTATAAGTTGAGAGTATGAGTAGAGCTCCTCCCACCACTTCAGTTTTCTCGCAAGTCTTGTAATGTTCTGTCCATGGCTTAGAGTGATTCGCCCCAGAAGATAATTTTAGCTTGCTTTAGATTTTCACCCCGTCTAGATACTCTTGAGATTAAACACACCACGAACTGTCCTCCTTCTATAAGTTGAGAGTATGAGTAGAGCTCCTCCCACCACTTCAGTTTTCTCGCAAGTCTTGTAATGTTCTGTCCATGGCTTAGAGTGATTCGCCCCAGAAGATAATTTTAGCTTGCTTTAGATTTTCACCCCGTCTAGATACTCTTGAGATTAAACACACCACGAACTGTCCTCCTTCTATAAGTTGAGAGTATGAGTAGAGCTCCTCCCACCACTTCAGTTTTCTCGCAAGTCTTGTAATGTTCTGTCCATGGCTTAGAGTGATTCGCCCCAGAAGATAATTTTAGCTTGCTTTAGATTTTCACCCCGTCTAGATACTCTTGAGATTAAACACACCACGAACTGTCCTCCTTCTATAAGTTGAGAGTATGAGTAGAGCTCCTCCCACCACTTCAGTTTTCTCGCAAGTCTTGTAATGTTCTGTCCATGGCTTAGAGTGATTCGCCCCAGAAGATAATTTTAGCTTGCTTTAGATTTTCACCCCGTCTAGATACTCTTGAGATTAAACACACCACGAACTGTCCTCCTTCTATAAGTTGAGAGTATGAGTAGAGCTCCTCCCACCACTTCAGTTTTCTCGCAAGTCTTGTAATGTTCTGTCCATGGCTTAGAGTGATTCGCCCCAGAAGATAATTTTAGCTTGCTTTAGATTTTCACCCCGTCTAGATACTCTTGAGATTAAACACACCACGAACTGTCCTCCTTCTATAAGTTGAGAGTATGAGTAGAGCTCCTCCCACCACTTCAGTTTTCTCGCAAGTCTTGTAATGTTCTGTCCATGGCTTAGAGTGATTCGCCCCAGAAGATAATTTTAGCTTGCTTTAGATTTTCACCCCGTCTAGATACTCTTGAGATTAAACACACCACGAACTGTCCTCCTTCTATAAGTTGAGAGTATGAGTAGAGCTCCTCCCACCACTTCAGTTTTCTCGCAAGTCTTGTAATGTTCTGTCCATGGCTTAGAGTGATTCGCCCCAGAAGATAATTTTAGCTTGCTTTAGATTTTCACCCTGTCTAGATACTCTTGAGATTAAACACACCACGAACTGTCCTCCTTCTATAAGTTGAGAGTATGAGTAGAGCTCCTCCCACCACTTCAGTTTTCTCGCAAGTCTTGTAATGTTCTGTCCATGGCTTAGAGTGATTCGCCCCAGAAGATAATTTTAGCTTGCTTTAGATTTTCACCCTGTCTAGATACTCTTGAGATTAAACACACCACGAACTGTCCTCCTTCTATAAGTTGAGAGTATGAGTAGAGCTCCTCCCACCACTTCAGTTTTCTCGCAAGTCTTGTAATGTTCTGTCCATGGCTTAGAGTGATTCGCCCCAGAAGATAATTTTAGCTTGCTTTAGATTTTCACCCTGTCTAGATACTCTTGAGATTAAACACACCACGAACTGTCCTCCTTCTATAAGTTGAGAGTATGAGTAGAGCTCCTCCCACCACTTCAGTTTTCTCGCAAGTCTTGTAATGTTCTGTCCATGGCTTAGAGTGATTCGCCCCAGAAGATAATTTTAGCTTGCTTTAGATTTTCACCCCGTCTAGATACTCTTGAGATTAAACACACCACGAACTGTCCTCCTTCTATAAGTTTGGCTGCAACGCCGAATGATGCCAGTGTTTAGGACGTATTTCTGCCAGCAACATATTTATTAGAAACTTTTTCCCGCTGCCGCCGAGTGCGTCCAAGTAAATAATCCTGCTATTTATTGTCAACTAAACATAGATTGCCAATGTTAACGTGAAATGTAAGGTTGCTACATAGAAGCGAGAAGGGTGGACTCCTCGATCTTCTTGAGGAGATGGAGATCTTTTGCCACCAAAGAAATGCTAAGTGTAACCTGATCAATGATCAGGTCATAATGAAAACTGCCTGCTTGAAAGCAGTGAAAAGGGCCGAAGATCAGTCGCTACCTCACGCCATTATGTAGCAGCCACTTGCATAAGATCTAAACGAGTACCACTTTCATAACACTATATTTATATAACTTATTGCATTAGAATAACACACAAACTCATGAGGGTAACTATTAGCAACAATTAATACGTAAAACCGTCATTTTTCAACATAAGTGTTCAAAAGATCACGCTTTATCAATTTGTTCTTATTTCTCGGCCACTAAGCGCAAAATATTGAAATGATGCTTACAAGCGCTAATAGCGCCAACAAAGTGCATTTTGTAAATAAAGTTCACGTTATATCTTTTGTCAAGTAACAACTAATTAAGTTAAGACAGGTCCCAACACGACAAAATACGCAATACTTCCCATAACGTTCCTTACGTAGCCATATCAGTTTTATAATTAATTTTAGCCCATGAGGCGTAACTGTTACTGTTACTTGCTATAGTAATTTTAAACATCTAGCACATTACAGACATGAGAAAAAGAAAGAATTGTAATTTTACATAGTTTTACTCATAATAATTTCATGTTACTACTCAGTTACTATACAACATAAATATTACAAAAAAATGTCGTCAAAACTGTTAACTTCAGGCGCAGCTCATAGAGGGCGCTATACGCAAAACCGATGTGTACTGTGAAACCAACATATAATTTTACGACAGTAATGGTTGAACTGTGTAAACATTCACTTGAGCATGAACAACTGCTACAATTCCGCACTGGTATGTAATGTTAACATCCAAAGACAACAATGTGATGGACTTATAACTTTTGTAAATCACATTGCAATAAATACTCTTGTATTTGTTTTAGCATTGATAATGACCTGACACATATCGAAATCTGATCTGCGTTGTGACTATAAATGTCATATTAAAGAAACTTAATTCTACGACTGATTGCTGCTCTATCTAACCCAATCCTGCCAGTTTTGTTGTCGGTCCGGACCATGATAACGTTGTAAGTTTTCTTTTGATTATAATTGAGGTGTGGTTTGTTGTGAGCAATGTATTGAAGTACTTTGGTGATATTGTAGGTGTTTTCCTTTGTAATTTCGAAGTTTAGCACACTGATACCATACTTTCATGGTTCTTGCATCCCAAGTTGTACTAAGGTCTGGATGTTTATTGCTAAATAGTTATCTTCTGCGCTAATGAGTGTTTCGTTGAAAACGTTAAATTCCATTGTCAGTTCACGATGAGCTTGTCGGATTTCGTACAGTATGTCGTCACTCATGCTCTCTTTCAAGGAGTCCCGTAGCTGTTTCGAATTAGATGGGTTACATGTTGTTAGTATTATGGCGAATAAGTCCCTCATTTGCTCGGTTGAGGCTGTGAGCGAGGCTTCTTGTAGTGTTAATTCACAGTGGCTGTCATTTTCCAGTACTCCTAAGCGTTGGCGTGCTTCTCTGTACGTCTGGAATAGGTAACCATCAACAGTCTTGCATTCCGTCAAACTTGTTGGTACCCGTACTTCGTGTAGCAACATCCAGAGATAGAAACATTCGGCGTTGTTCAGATGTACGGTATATACACTCTGCCTAGTGCGCGCCAGTTTTCAAGATTCCTGGATGATGATCTGGAATTCCTTGTTTTCTTCGTTGAAAGAATATTCTTGTTGTATTCCACGTATAATAGGTAAGGACGTCGACATATAACAATGTTTTCGCGAATGGATCCGTTTGGCACAATTGGAAGAAGTTGTTAATGTTGTGTTTTGAGGTGCTTCGCATGCAATTTATCTGGCGGCGTCTTTTGTGAAGCCTATTCAGTTTCCTAAAGTACTGCTAGATGTTGCACAGTTGTTTTACGTTCTTATATGGGAAAACCGAAAATCCGCCACGCTGCTTCGTTACTGTTGATGTATCTTCCTATTTGGCACATGAGGATCTCGTTGTTTCTGTTTAGTTGTTCGCTGTCTTTGGTTATTTGAAATACTGCCTTTGTTCACATACTTACAAATATATTTGATGGGTTTCACTATACTGCAGTTTTCTACGTTTATTTGCGCTTGGACTTTGTTGGAAGGTACTGTGTTATAACGTACTACCCATTGATTATTCGTTTACAGCTCGTCGCTGCCTCGTAATCGTATTTTCGCTGTGAAGCCGCCGTTTTTGGGTGATCGTCTTCTGTATTTGGGATAGCCATCAATTCAGGTTTGGTGTGGTGTCCAAGTATGGTTGAAAAATTGTTCAAATGGCTCTGAGCACTATGGGACTTAACATCTGAGGTCATCAGTCCCCTAGAACTTAAAACTACTTAAACCTAACTAACCTAAGGACATCACATACATCCATGCCCGAGGCAGGATTCGAACCTGCGACCGTAGCAGTCGCGCGGTTCTAGACTGTAGCGCCTAGAACCGCTCGGCCACATCGGCCGGCCGCCCAAGTATGGTTTTGGGTATTTTTTTGTACATTTTCAGTCACTCATAAATAACAAATTCGGGTTTAATGGCCTTGGTCTAGGGGTAGCGTCTTTGGCTCATAACCTACAAGTCTCTGGTCCCGGGTTCGAATCCCGCTGATGCTTAGATTTTGATAAATAACCAGTATTGACGGCCGGCATAAGAAGTCACCCTCACCCGGCTAACGGCCTTGTCAAAGTGGGTGGAGGAGCGGACAGCGGTTCAGGGTACTCTCTTGTCCTAGGGCTGGAAAACTGCCTCTAAAGGCAGAAGAACCAGCAGTGATCGACGGCGAGAGGATGCAGAAGGAAATGGAAACCACTGCATTAAAGACACGTATCGTGTATCCACAGGACATGTGGCCTGTAATTGAAGGAGTGTCATGATCAGCTCTCCATTGGCAAAAGATTCCGGAATAGTCCCCCATTCGCATCTCCTGGAGGGGACTGCCGAGAGGGAGGTTATAATGAGAAAAGATTGAATAATCAACGGAAGTGTTCCATTAAGTTTCGGGTGTGCAGCCACAAGAAATCTTCTTCTTCTTCTTCTTCTTCTTCTTCTAATATTTCGGCTGTATAACGTTCAGCCATCTTCAGAGTAAGCCGCAGGACTGCCGCTCCAGTGCTTGCTTCGTCCCTTTATACTCGTGTACCGCGCGACTGCGCATGCGGCCACAGATGCAAATGCGCCAGAGACATTGGTCGGCGGCAGAGACGTGCATAATGCGCGAGTTGTATCTATGACTCCGCAGTCGACCTGTGTTGGCATATCGATGTATCATTGTGAGCTGCACTGTGGCACGTCTTTGTGAGGTTATTACAGCAAGTGCCGGATTCCATGATTTATCAAGATTGAAACCACTATCTCTATTTATTAAATTCGTCGTCAAGCGAATTTCAATTGCCTCCTTCACTATCGAGTCCCAAAAGGATGATGTAGTTGCCAAAATTTCGACGTTGTCGCGCGCTACACGAGTATAAAGGGACGAAGCGAGCACTGGAGCGGCAGTGCTGCGGCTCACTCTGAAGATGGCTGAACGTTATACGGCCGAAATATTAGAAGAAGGAGATTTCTTGCGGCTACACACCCGAAACTTAATGGAACAGTCTCTGCGCCGCCAAAACCTGAAGATTCACTTCAAATCAACGGAAGGATCGGGGCGTGGAATGTCAGAAGCTTGAACGTGGTAGGGAAACTAGAAAACCTGAAAAGGGAAATGCAAAGGCTCAATCTAGATTCAGCAGTGGTCAGTGAAGTGAAGTGAAAAGAAGACATGGATTTCTGGTCAGATGAGTATAGGGTAATATCAACAGCGGCAGAAAGTGGTATAACTGAAGTAGGATTCGTTATGAATAGGAAGGTAGGGCAGTCAGTGTGTTTCAGTGAACAGTTCAGTGACCTGGTCGTTCTTATCAGAATCGATAGCAAACCAACACCGATAACGATAGTTCAATACACATGCCGATGTCGCAAGCTGAAGATGAAGAGATAGAGAAAGTGTATGAGGGTATTGAAAGGGTGATACAGTATGTAAAGGGGGATGAAAATTTAATAGCCATGGGGGTTGGATTCCGGTTGTAGGGGAAGGAGTAGAAGGTTACAGGAGAATGTGGGCTTGGGGCAAGGAATGAGTAAGGGGAAACACTAATTGAGTTCTGTAACAAGTTTCAGCTAGTAATAACAAATACCCTGTTCAATAACCAAGAAAGGAGGAGGTATACTTGGAAGAGACCGGGTGATACAGGAAGATTTCGGTTAGATTACATCATGGCCAGACAGAGATTCCAAGATCAGATACAGGCGTAGCCAGGAGCAGATATAGACTCAGATCACAGTATAGTAGTGACGAAGAATAGGCTAAAGTTTAAGACATTAGTTAGGAAGAAGCCATACGCAAAGCAGTGGAATACGGAAGTACTTACAAATGACGAGATACGCTTGAAGTTCTCTAAGTCTATAGATACAGCAATAAGGAATAGCTCAGTAAACAGTACAGTTGAAGAGGAACAGACATCTCTAATAATGGCCAGCACAGAAGTTGGGAATGAAAACGTAGGTACAAAGAAGGTAATTGCGATGAAACCATGGGTGACAGAAGAAATACTTCAGTTGATTGATCAAATGAGGAAGTCCAAAAATGTTCCGGGAAACTCAGGAATACAGAAATACATGTCGCTGTGGAATGAAATAAATAGGAAATGCAGGGAAGCTAAGACGAAATGGCTGCAGGAAAAAGTGAAGACATCGAAAAAGAAATGATTGTCGGAAGGACAGACTCAGCATACAGGAAAGTCAAAACCACCTTTGGTGACATTAAAATCAAGGGTGGTAACATTAAGAGTGTAACGGGAATTCCACTGTTAAATGCATAGGTGAGAGCGGATAGGTGGAAAGAATACATTGAAAGCCTCTATGAGGGCGAAGATTTGTCTGATGTGATGGTAGAAGAAACAGGAGTCGATTTAGAACAGATAGGAGATCCAGTATTGGAATCAGAATTTAAAAGAGCTTTGGAGGACGTAAGGTCAAATAGGCAGAAGGCGTAGATAACATTCGATCAGAATTTCTAAAATCATTTGTGGAAGTGGCAACAAAACAACTATTCACGCTGGTGTGTAGAATGTAAGAGTACGGCGATGTACCATCTGACTTTCGGAAAAATAACATCCACACAATTCCGAAGTCGGCAAGAGCTGACAAGTGCGAGAATTTTCGCAGAATCAGTTTAATAGCTCATACATCTATCTTGATGACAAGAATAATACACAGAAGAATGGAAAAGAAAATTGAGAATGAGCTAGATGAAGATCAGTTTGGAGTTGGGAAAAGTAAAGGCACACGAGAGGCAATTCTGATGTTGCGGTTAATAATGGAAGCAAGACTAAAGAAAAATCAAGACACGTTCATAGGATTTGTCAAACTGGAAAAAGAGTAGACAATGTAAAATGATGCAAGATTTTCGAAATTCTGGAAAAAGTCGGGGTAATCTATAGGGAGAGACGGGTCATAAAATATGTACAACAGCCAAGAGGGAATAATAAGAATAGACGGCCAAGAACGAAGTGCGCGTGTTAAAAGGGGTGTAAGACAGGGATGCAGCCTTTCGCACCTACTGTTCAATCTGTACATCGAGGAAGCAACGACGGAAATAAAAAGAAGGTTCTGCAGTGGGATTAAAATTCAAGGTGAAATGATATCAATGATACGATTCGCTGATGACATTGCTATCCTGAGTGACAGTGAAGAAGAATTACATGATATGCTGAATGGAATGAACAGTCTAATGAGCACACAGTGTGAACTGAGAGTAAATCGAAGAAAGTCGAAGGTAATGAGAAGTGGTAGAAATGAGAACAGCGAGAAACTTAACATCAGGACTGATGGTCACGAAGTAGATGAAGTTAGGGAATTCTGCTACCTAGGCAGTAAAATAACCAATGACAGACGGAGCAAGGAGGACGTCAAAAGCAGACTAGCTACGGCAAAAAAGGCATTCCTGGCCAAGAGAAGTCTACTAATATCAAATATTGGCCTTAATTGAAGGAAGAAATTTCTGAGATTGTACGTCTGGAGTAAAGCATTGTGTGGTAGTGAAACATGGACTGTGGGAAAACCGGAACAGAAGAGAATCGAAGCATTTGAGTTGTGGTGCCACAGATGAATGTTGAAAATTAGGAGGACTGATGTAAGGAATGAGGAAGTTCTACGCAGAATGGGAGAGGAAAGGAATATGTGGAAAGCACTGATAAGGAGAAGGTATAGGATGATAGTACATCTGTTAAGATATGAGGTCGGGGCACACATTTTCGTCTGTCCCTGTTGACGTATGTCAACGCCTGTAAGCAGCTAAAGGTTTTCATTTCATTGTAATTACATGAGGGAATGACTTCCATGGTATTAGAGGGAGCTGTAGAGGGCAAAAACTGTAGAGGAAGACAGAGATTGGAATACATCCAGAAAATAATTGAGGACGTAGGCTGCAAGTGCTACCCTGAGATGAAGAGGTTAGTACAGGAGAGGAATTCATAGTGGGCCGCATCAAACCAGTCAGAATATTGATGAAGGAAAAAAAAGATTGGTCTGTGAATCATATTTTTCACTACTATTTCGTACGGTTCCCGAGCTTCTTGTGGATTGGGAAATTCAGCTCGGATTATTTTGTCTATGTCCGTGAGATAAATTCTGTTGTGTGGCCATATGAGATAGTGTGAGTTTGGCAGTCCTCGTTTTTACCGTTAGATCCAGCATCCAACAGCTCCAAAGATGTAAAATTTTGTGATTATTTCAATAAATCTTATTTGTTTTCGTCGGAAAACTAGGGCTATTATGTCTTGTCAGTGCGTGGGGGCTTGTCTGTATCTTAGTGTATTCGCGCATGTGTCTCGGACTTCCTATGTATAATGAGGGTAAGATTATCACTGTTCCAGTGTCGTCAATGTTTCCGTCATTTATGGTTGCGTCTCGAAGGTGGGTGCATTCTTCTCTGCGTAGTTTCTTTTTATTCACTCTTACGTAAAGCTTCCGTTCCGCTTCTGTTTTTATGTACATGTCTACCAGGAATTGTTGGAATAAGCGACGAGTGTTGAGAATGTGATAGTATGTTTCATTGACTCTGATCATTAAGCGGTAAGCGCAAAACTCGTTAGAAACGACATTTTTTTGTTTGTTTCTACGCCTGTTTCAGGTTGTATTTGTTTTACGTTAAAATTATATCCGCCCTCCCAGCACAGAAACATTAATGAATACTGGAGTCTTCGTTGTACGATTATGTCACGTCTGATGTCTTCGTTGTCCACAATTGCGATAGCGGCGTAGTCCATCTGAAGTGCATTAAATCGACGTTCGTGTTCTTCAGGTGGTCTTTTGTCGGCTCGAATTTAACTTTATAGTCATCAGAAATAATTCGATCTAGTGCTGTTTCGGATATGTGATTCAGTTGATTGTATTTGTGTAAGATGCTCTGTACATCTTGGACTACTTCTCGTCTCAATCCTCTGATATTTGTGCATCGTTAATCATTTTCTGTTTTTTTTTCATTTCCAATTAAATTTCCAGAAATTTGTGGTCTTCGTTGGGTAGTGGTACTGATGAGCCTACATTGTGTTAGATATGTCCTTGGATGGAAAAAACATTATCGATTTGATCTCTGTTAGTGTTGATCGTAAGACACCGAAAGAATTTTTAAGCAGGCGTTGTACGGTTTTACATTTTGAAGAAAGTGTTTTGTTTCTGGAGTTTCACCGGTCATGTAATGTAAAGAATTATTGGGAATGTGCTGCCAGTGGTGGTAATCTAATGTTTCCATTCATGCAACAGAATCCTGGTATTTCCTTACTAGTTTTACTCGGGTTGAACAATTGACAGATGTTGACTATTTTTGCGATTACGACGAGTTTGTGTCTTGTATTCTTTCGTCGTGCCGTAGTGGAATGCTTCACTTGTTAGGTTGCGCTGTTTACTTGTCCTCGTCCACGCTTCTCGTACGATGATATTCTCAATTGTGTTGCATTTCTTCATCCTTCAATCCGTTCATTTCGTTATTCTTTGGTTTCCCTGCTTCTCTAGGTGCTCATTCTCTTTCATTGGGAACTTAAACGTGTCCCTTGCTCTCCGTCTGTTTTGTTTTACCGGTGTTCTTTTTGTTTTCTTCGTTTTGCTTCAGAAGTGAGCGTTGTCCAAAATACAAATCAAATAAACTTTTTATTAACAAGTACACTAAGCACACTTTATTTTTGATTTATATTCAATCTCTATATCACTTTGACTACCCACACTTCACTATTTGTTTTTATTCACTCACTGCACAACTTTTTTTGAAATTCTTGACCCTTCAGTCCGTTCATTTCGTTGTTCTTCAGTTTCTCTTTATCTCACACTGCCCATTCTCGTTTGTTGGGAACTTAAATGTGCTTCGCTCTCTTCGTCCGTTTCGTTTCTCGCTGTTCTTTTAGCTTTAGCCGTTTTGCTTCAGAACTGGCAAGATCTCCTCTTTTTTTAAGTTTTGGCGTTGTCTAAAATATAAATCAAATCAATTTTTTTATTAACAAATACGCTAAGAACACTCTATACGCTTTTCACACTTCATTTTCGATTTATATTCAGTCACTGTATCGCTTTGACTACTCACACTTCACTGTTTGTTTGCATTTACTCACTGCACTACTTTTTCGGTTACTCATTTCGTCACTGATAAGAAACTGACGTTCGAACCCACGGTGGGTCTTGCTTTATATGCTCTACCAGTAGATAGCGCCTCAGTGGCGAATTCCAGAACATACCAAAAAGGTTTCGAATGATCCACAATGTTCCAGAATATTCCATAACATTCGAGACTGTTCTGGAATGTTCCACAATGATCTGGAATGTTTCACCATGTTTCCGAACATTCTGGAATCTTCCCGAATGTTCCAGACTATTCCCAAACATTCCGGATCGTCGTGGAACTTTCTAGAATGCTCTGGAATGTTCTCGAATACTCTCGAATGTCCTGGAGTGTTCTCAGATAGTCTGGAATGTTCTGGAATGTTCTAGAAATTTCTAGAGGGCGAAACTTCCGAGCACTTGTATCTTCAAAAGCACGCCCTTCAGGTAAAAACGAGAACTTTCTTCTTGGATTGTGGATAGAGGGCTACCGCATCATATATCTCCCTTGATCGTACCAGGACGCTTTACTGCGTTTTAGCTGCTCGCACAGTGTACACTTACTATTATAATAACCACAGGTGGAAACACGCATTACGTATTACCACGCGAGTATGTATCATCTTCGCGAAAAGATGAAAAGAATGTGAACTGAATACAATTGTATCTACTATATATGTGCATTTGTAAAATAACTATGTTTAATTTAATAATCTGAATAATTTAAAATTGTCTTTAATATGTTTTTAAACCGAGAGAGGGGAATTTTGGATAATACTGTAATTATATGTTTCTGAATTGTATTCTTGTGAAGTAATGTTGGTAGAAGAAACTGGGACAATGGCTGTAAATTATTTCTTTGAGGTGGATTTTTGCGTGAGACTCGTGAAGTGGTATTTACTAGAGAATGGACGTGGAATGCTGTTGACATAGAATTGTTTCTGGCTAATGCATAGAGAGATGCGTTTTGGGATCACACCTGCCAGTGTTTAAAGCGATTTCACAATAGAAAGTCCTTGGAAAACGTGTCGGTGAAAGCTTAGAGCACTATATTGGACGCTACGCTGTTTACCGTGTTAACCTGCTACGCAAATACGAAATTGGGATTAAAGGCCGGTTATTTCGTTGCGTGGCGGGCTATCAGTAACAGTGGCCGTTATTAAGTCGACTAATCACTCGTGATGGGTTTCCGATGACGCATTTCAGGAAAATAGCTACGTCAACGCGACGATGTAGTCATAATTGCGCCACATGAGCGACATAAGTGCATTACCTTTATAGTTTGCATCAGAATGACTCAGCAAGAATCCATTACTGCAGTTTTCAGTAGATGTGATAAAACTGTCACTCGTAGTAGAAAAAAACACAAATTGTATAATAAAAGTGTGTCGTGAAAAATTGCGCGTCGTTGACTGTGTTAACCATTATCTAACATTGAATTTCTTCTGCTTAGTTTGAGTTAATTGATGGAGCCAGTTGTATGTATAACCAACGCTGGCAGTGAGAGCTCCGGGAATCATATTAATAATTGTTAGTAAACAAAAATATACAACAACTGCGTGGATGGTGGACGAAAGACGATACCAAGTAAGTGAGATTTCTTTAATTCACGAAGTGAGTGAGGCAGTGTATGGAATGTGAACGGAAATCCACTTAATTTCGCACGGGCATCATAAATACGAGTATTTCTTTCTGTAAAGTGTTACATCAACGTCATTCTCTTCAGTCGATTTACTTGATAGCCAGGGATTGTTTAAAGTTATTATTGCAAACAATACGACAGATACTGATTTTACTGTACTTGATACTTGTTACTGTTTACATAATTACATTCATGATTGTAGCAAAAGACAGAATCAGTTATTCACTTGTGGTAACACCATTTAACGCACAAACTACTTATTTGAACTTTTACTAATTGTACTTGTGACCATCGATGCAACTACAAGACTGGGACCGAACGAGGTGGCGCAATGGTTACCACACTGGACTTGCATTTGGGAGGACGACGGTTCAACCCCGCGTCCGGCCATCGTGATTTAGGTTTTCTGTGATTTCCCTAAATGGCTCCAGGCAAATGCCGGAATGGTTCCTTTGACAGGGCACGGCCGACTTCCTTCTCCAACCTTCCGATGAGACCGATGACCTCGCCGTTTGGCCTCCTCCCCCAAATCAACCCAACCCAACAAGATATGGATTTAACGCGGGCACATTCAGCCCTTGTGAGGCCAATTGAGGAGCTATTTGACTGAGAAGTAGCGACACCAGTAACGAAAACTGGTAACGGCCGGGAGAGCGGTGTGCTGACCACATGCCCCTCCGTATCCGCATCCGGTGACACCTAGGGCCTGAGGATGACACGGCGGCTGGTTGGTATCGATGGGCTTTTTTTACTCATTGTGACTGTAAGTGGAGGGACTGCATTTAAAAAAAGCTATAGGTTTCATGATTGAAGGTATGTGCACTTGGATGGAGGTTGTTTTTTATAAGAATGGTTCATGGCGACGAATATAAGTGCAAAACATGTTGTGTCTAGACAAGACAACCTAGACACAATGAGAGGAAGCCGAAAGGCACGCGCCAAGCTAAAGCAGGATGGCGTGAGGTCTGAAACAGGATACGTAATGAATGCTATAAAGAAAAGTACGTAGCTTCTGGAATACTTAACTTTAATCCATCCTTTTGGTACATCTGGAGATTGTGGCGATACAAGTGAGACTCTTTAGATACATGCAATGTTACTAATGGCGCCTTGCTAGGTCGTAGCCATTGACTTAGCTGAAGGCTATTCTAACTATCGGCTCTGCAAATGAGCGAGGCTTCGCCAGTGTGCATCGCTAGCTACGTCGTCCGTACAACTGGGGCGAGTGCTAGTCCGTATCTCGAGACCTGCCTTGTGGTGGCGCTCGGTCTGCGATCACACAGTGGCGACACGCGGGTCCGACATGTACTAATGGACCGCGGCCGATTTAAAGCTACCACCTAGCAAGTGTGGTGTCCGGCGGTGACACCACAAAACACGTAAGGTGTGTCAATACTATTAGAGATCTATTACTGCTACTCGCTGTTGGTGACTCTTTCTGTGTCTCTATAGTGACTTTTCTAAGTCCTTTAACTCAATTGCAATGTGCGGCAAATGCATTGACCACTCATATCACCAAGGTAGTCTGAAAGCCTTGCTCACCTTTGTACTAAACTGCTAATTGATGTGATTATGCGATTAGCACATTGTCTAAATTAGTAGCATAAAAGGAGTAGGATTAATGCAGCGTTCTACAAATTACCCCGTGAACCAAGTGGTGGATTTAGCTCATGCACACATCAGCGTACTGCCCTGTGTGTTTGCCAATTAGTAGCAGGTGTCCCAGCTTTAAAGCAGCTGGCGATCATATCGCATCAAATTAAGCCTAAAGGTGAAGCGGTAAAATTTCCAAGATGACATAAACTCTCCTTCTGCCGACCTGATATTTTTTTGGAGTATTCCTGGCGGAATACTGCATGTACACATATTAATTTTTCTTTCGTGTACCCAGAAAGGTGTCGTGCTATAATGGGCAAAGAGATATAACAGAGGCTGAGTGCAAACGTGCCATAAGCTCAGATGAGGAACGTTCCCGTTATGTGGCCAAGAGCATTGTTCTGGACGGGGAGCGCCTTGGCTTGTTCCGGTTTGTACAAGCCACCTTGCGACATATGGAACAGGATACTTGGCATACAACAATTACTTTGCTCTTGCTTGTTACTTTCTTGAGTGGTGGCCCACAGCATGAGTTCGAGTTCCTCTGATTGTTCCCATGATTTGGCGATGTACACAATGAGGTGACACAATTCATGAGGTAGCGGCATGCACATATACAGATGGCGATCATATCGCGTACACAAGGTATAAAAGGGCAGTGCATTGGCGGAGCTGTCATTTGTACTCAGGTGGTTCATGCCAAAAGGTTTCCGACATGATTATGGCCGCACGATGGCAAGCAACACTGAGCGACATAACCGCAGAAATCAATATGGGACGTGCGAAGAACGTGTCCATTAGTACAGTGCGGCGAATTTGGCATTGATGGGCTATGGAAGAAGACGACCGACGTGAGTGCCTTTGCTAACATCACATCGCCCGGGCCCGTGACCATATCGGTTGGACCCTAGGCGACGGGAAACCGTGGGCTGCTCAGATGAGTCCCGGTTTCAGTTGGTAAGAGTGACGGTAGGGTTCAGGTGTGGCGCAGACCCCAAGAAGTCGTGGACCCAAGTTGTCAACAATGCACTGTGCAAGCTGGTGGTGGCACCATAATGGTCTGTACTACGTTTACATGGAATGGACTGGGTCTTTCGGTCCAACGGAACTGATCATTGACTGGAAATGGTTATGTTCGGTTGCTTGGAGACCACCTGCAGCCATTCATGGACTTTATGTTCTCAAACAACATTGGAATTTCTATGGATGACTATGCGCCAAGTCACCGGGTCATACCAATAATTCAAAAACAGTCTTAATCGCAATTATTATTATTATACCGCCAACCGGTTTCAACCCGACGTAGGGGTCATCTTCTGGGCGTTTACACCATTGGTCGACTGCTGGTGGTGTCACTCCTGTCTACATGGATAGTTTCCTGCCGTTATGTAGACAAGAGTGACACCACCAGCAGTCGACCAATGGTGTAAACGCCCAGAAGATGACCCCTACTTCGGGTTGAAACCGGTTGGCGGTATAATAATAAATGCGATTAAGACTGTTTTTGAATTATTGATTGAACATACTAATAGCTACTTATCTCCACAACCATCTTGTCCAAAAATCACCGGGTCATAGTTGCTCGCGACTGGTTTGAAAAACACTTTGGCCAGTTCGAGCGAATGGTTTTGCCACACTTATCGCCCGATGTGAATCCCAACGAACTTTTGTGGGACGTAATCGACAGGTCATTTCGTGCACAAAATCGTGCACCTGCAACAGTTTCGCAATTATGAACGGCTGTAGATGCAGGATGGCTAAATATTTATTTCTGCAGGGGATTTTGAACAACTTATTGAGTTCACGCCACGTCGATTTGCCTCACTCCGCCGGGAAGAGGCCCTTACTTTTAACATGTCAGAAAAGTGTGTTTTTGGAATTTTAACAGTGTGGATCAACTGATCCCTGACGCAAAACTCCGCTTTTCAAACGGTTTTCAAAAAAATGGTTCAAATGGCTCTGAGCACAATGGGACTTAACTTCTGACGTCATCAGTCCCCTGGAACTTAGAATTACTTAAACCTAACCAACCTAAGGACATCACACACATCCACGCCCCAGGCAGGATTCGAATCTGCGAGCGTAGCGGTTGCGCGGTTTTAGACTGTAGCGTCTAGAACCGCTCGGCCACGCCGGCCGGAAAATGTTTTCCTCTAGCTTCTCTAATAATCGTATATAATAAGGATTTCAAAATAACTATCAACATACAGGTATTGATTGAACGATGTTTTGTTGTTCCGCTTTAAATCCCTGTGGACCCATACTGCGAGATACTCGTATTACACGTTTGTGAATGTCAGCAGTGTGTGATCGTCACTCGTGTAATCCAGTAATACTGTCATTTCGTGTCTTTATGCGCAATGCATTACATTTATTCATGTAGAGGATCATTTACCAGCCTCTGTACCAAGCGTCTTCTTTTCTGCTACTCTTTTTGTATTTCTCAACAGATGTCATCCGCGAACTCACAGGGCTTTCGATGCTACCCACGAAAAATATGCAGAATGAACCCGAACCACACCGACAAAATTTCGGAGGTTCTTCAGGGCTATTTATCAGTATTTTCGTGTAAGGGACGCGTGGTCCCTGGTAACACGTTAGACAAGAATTGTATTACGTTTTATTTCTTACCCCCATTTATCTTTGTACTGCGCTGAAAATCTTTGCGCAACTGTGCGCATGTCGATTATTTGCGCTGTATGTCTTATCTGAAAACAGAGAAATTCTCCCTGCTGGCAACAGTGATTTTCAGTTCACTCCTTACCCTCGAGCTTTTATTCAAAACTGCCCATTTCATCCTGGGACTTGTTTTTTCACCTGTGTCAGTTTTACGTTAACAGAGATACAAAGCTGTGTGGCAAGTTTTACTGATGAAGAGTTGACAATTATGTGGCTCGTCTTTGGACACACTGAATCCAACGGAAGAGTCACAACGACACAACGACGGCAACCGCACAGAATTGTTGCATGTGTACGTAGTATGAGGGGTAGTAAGCGCGACCATGGAATGGTTCCCTTCAAAAGTAATCACCGAATGCGTTAAGAATTTGTCCCATTAGGAGACTGGGAGACGAGCCGATCAGTTCCTGTTTCGCAGAACGCGGTCGGCCGCTGATGGATACACAGTCGCACCGGCTCTTGCACATCCTCCACCGACTGAAACGGACGTCTACCAACGCCTTTCTTCAGGTCACCAAAGATTTAAAAATTACATGGTTAGAAACCCGGGTTGTACGAAGGATGCTGCACTGTTTCCCAACCAAATCGCTGAAGCGTAGGCTTCGTCGATTGGTACCGTGGAGCTGGCATTATGGTGCGAACGATGGAAATGGAAATGAGCCTTTGGTGTCATTGTCCTGGAGGCCCCTTACGGGACAGGTCCGACCGCCTTGGTGCAGGTCTTATTACATTCGACGCGACATTGGGCGACCTGCGCGCCGGATGGGGATGAAATGATGAAGACAACACAACACCCAGTCCCTGAGCGGAGAAAATCCCCGATCCAGCCGGGAATCGAACCCGGCCCTGTAGGACGGCAATCAGTCACGCTGACCACTCAGCTATCGGGGCGGACAGTGCGAAGGATGATTTCGTCCGACAGAATTCCTGGGCTTTTTGTTTTTGTGGCACCTCACGGCTTCTCCAAAGCGTCTTCATAGCGCTGCACATTGACTGTGGTTCCATATTCGAGGAACTCGACAAGCAGGGGGCGCATCCTCTTCGACGACAACGCCCGCCACCACACTGACAATCTGACGAAGACTACACTTTAGCGATTTCGTTGGGAAACACTACAACATCCTCCGTACAGCCCGAATCTTTCACCGCGTGGTTTATTTAGCGACCTGAAAAAACATGGACGTCCGTTTCAGTCGGACGAGGAGATGCAAGAGTGGATGCGGTTGTAGATCAGTTTGCGGTAGACCGCTTTCTACGAAACAAGGGCTGATGTCTCGTCTCCCAGTGGGACAAATATCTTAACACGTGTGGTGATTACTTTTGAATGGAACCTTTCCATGGTCCCGATGTGGCGGGTGTTCGGTTTTCATTCGACTGTTCCTTATAGTCTACCAGAAACCGCATATCTTGTATTATGTTGTTCATTTTTATGATTGTGGTTCAAATGGCTCTGAGCTCTATGGGACTTAACATCTGAGGTCATCAGTCCCCTAGAACCTAGAACTACTTAAACCTAACTAACCGAAGAACATCACACACATCCATGTCCGAGGCAGGATCGAACCTGCGACCGTAGCAGTCGCGCGGTTCCAGACTGAAGCGCCTAGAACCGCTAGGTCACACCGGCAGGCGAGTATGCCTGCGCTTGCGCTCCCATGCAATCCAAAATCCAGACCACTGTCACCACAAGTACACAGCATCTTCCTGTCCTTCATAGTGATCGTTCAGCTTCTGACGCTCTGATGCCCCATCATTCCTGGTAACAACACTAAACCCGATCAGCACTAACGCACTCTGGTGGCCGCTCTACCTCTCACAGATAATACTCGCCTATGGTGCGTACTAGGGCTGTTGATAAAATATTATTACATCGATATTTTTCCAAAAGACATAGATATCTTTCGGCGACACATTTTCACCGATATATCGATACGGAAACTGCAATACCGAGTGCTGATATTTTCATTTTATGTTACATTTTTTCGCAATTTTCAATAAATATTTGAAGTTGTTCACTGTCCTATTACTTTTTGAGCTTTCATCACATCGAGTCTTTCTCTTTGAATGTGTGAAGCAAGGATAGATGGCACAAAGAAGAAGTCGGATTGCGCTGCGGGGGCGGGGAATGGAATGACGAGGTACCTTAGATATCTGATGAGAAGAAATAGCACACCAGTTGCGCTATAAAACAATTTTAGCATAACTAGTGTGCTATTTTCAAACCGGCATTCTTCAAAAACAGCTACTGAAAGTATGAACAAAAATCTGAATGACATGATCTGTCTTTGCGGTGGGCCGAGATGTGACAGGGGAATGCTGACGGCCGTGGGCGCTGCCAACAGAAACTGCAACGTTTAACTTCACCGCGCAGTTTGGACACTGCAGCTGCTGGTCGCTGGCGTTTGCAGAAATGAAAAAACGTGAAAGGCGACGTGAATGTTCCAGACAAATTTGATAAGTGACGAATCCGAACGACAGACCCATCGGGCACCTTTCATTGTGCCACTTACCTGCAGTTACCATTGTTAGCAAAGGTGTTATCGCCAAGCGTGAACGTGCATCGTATTGCTTTCAATTCTTGCTCTAAGGGGGACACGGAGGCTGCTAGCTTGTTGATGTACAGAATATCTTATAAGAAATAAGCTCTAAAACTGGCAATATATTTACAATGTGCGGCCGATAGTGTTTTTATCCGGTACGTCGATATTTTTTCTTTCGATATACCGATAATATTTTTCTATATAGCGAGGGCCTATATGATATTGTTTTTAAAAATCGATATATTGGATTCTCGACGTTTTTAAAAAAACCAACAATCCCAGTATGTACGAGTATTCAATTACACTGGCATCCGATCATGTGTTCAGGGCGATTCAGTTTTCTTGTCAGACAGTGTATTACTCTGTACCGAGCCACTGGAGGCCATGGGTCCTTGTGTCAAATCCCTAATGTATATCGAGGAACATCTGTGTGTGTGTGTGTGTGTGTGTGTGTGTGTGTGTGTGTGTAATGTTACAAACAGATACAACGAAACATTCAGGACACATTCTTCATTCAAACATAGAAGCAGAAAATATCTGTTATGGACATGTGTCTGGAAACTCTTATAAAGATGTTATAACTCATTTCTACAACTCTTTATAGTGTATTCCTCATGGGTAACAATATGGAACAGAAGCTGGAGCATACCACGTAAAACTCTTTCTGCCATAAAATTTTTAAAATGACCTCCCGTCATCGTTGATACACGCATCACCCCACCGTCGAATTGAATCCTTTGAGGTGAGAACGTGTCCCTGGGTGACTGCGAGTGCTGTCGCAGCCTTCCATGACACGCCCAAGAGACTAATATGTAAAGAATTTTTAAATTTCAGATAAGAGATTCATGTGGTGTTCAGGTGCATTGCGTTCCTGTGTGTTTCATTGATCAACTACAGTTGTAGAAAATGAGTTACAACATGCGAATTATGCATTTCAGGAGCCATGTCAATGATACATATTTCACTCTTTTATACGTAAGGAATGTATCCTTAAAGTTGGGCCTTATCTCTTTGTTTACACCACCTATAGTCACTCAGTGACTGGTCTGCACTGAGTTCTGACCTGAATCTTATAAAACACTTTGTGATGTTTTGGAACACCAACTTCGTGCCAGGCCTCATCGACCGACATCGATACGTCTTCTCAGTGCAGCACTCCGTAAAGAATGGACGAATATGATGACGGAGCTAAGTTCCATCCAGAATCACGGCTGTACTATGCTGAGTCTTGTGCCTAAACATTTCCCGAATCTATATGTGAATCTTCATGCCCGTACCTTTCTGGTCACTAGTCACTTATATTGGCACCCAATGATCTCCTAGTTTTTTGCTCATGTCCAATTTTTTATGCTGCGAGTACTGAAATACAGTATCAGCTGTCACACACAATTTCCTACGGCTCCTCCCATTACTGTATTGGAAACCAACGATTTTCTGCATGGTGACCTCCGAAGCTTCTACCGACTCGTTTATGTTAATTAATACAGAAATAAAACTCTACAGGACACAAGGAGAGACCTTTCGATTGCGATATGTGTCGCGGTCTAGATCTTGAAACGGTAAGTTCTCTTCTTACCCATCTTCTAAACGACACTTCGCCACAGCTACTTCAAGTAGACGCCAACAAGGAACTCTACGTCGAATCCTTTTGATCTATCAACAAGAGCTTTGCAAGAATCGTGGTCGCCGACATCTGAAGAAGGAAAAAAAAAACGTTCTTTCAAAGAAACCGTCTAACTAGACAACCTCCAGTCCTGGAAGCCCCACACATCGTGAAGTAACCGTTCTTGCGAGTTTTGCTGAGGGACGACTTTTCTGTCGCATTGAGAGCAGACCGCAGCGGAGCGCCGGCTCGCGCCTGTGACGCCCTTTCATGAACGCCACCTTCCTTTGTGGCTGCGTCCCGCGGGTTCGCTTCTTTAAGGGCGCTTCCGCTGGCTTTCAGACGACCCTTTGTGAGGTGGACCGTTTGTTCCTGACCGGCCTTTTCACCGTGTTTGTCACCGTCGCTGCAGGGAGCTGTTTCCGATTCACAATTATTCCTCTGCTTTCCGCACTAGGGAACTTAAATTATACTTTGCGGAAATTCTTTAAACACAAAAGAATTTTGCGGCATTTCACGAAACAATAGGATAGAATAAGGTTGACCATTAAAATTGCAAAACCATGATGGCGGCATGCAAGAAACTTCAAAATGACGTGAAATGTACAACATGCTTGGATATGAAAACGATCAAAATTTCTACGCACCCACGCAAAGTACCTAGGACTAACACTATCTACACTATGTGATCAAAAGTATCCGGATACCTGGCTGAAAATGACTTAGAAGTTCATGGCGCCCTCCATCGTTAATGCTGGAATTCAATATGGCGTTGGCCCACCCTTAGCCTCGATGACGGCTTCCACTCTCGCAGGTATACTTTCAATCAGGTGCTGGAAGGTTTCTTGGGGAATGGCATCCCATTCCTCACGCAGAGCTGCACTGAGGAGAGGTATCGATGTCGGCCGATGAGGCCTGGCACGAAGTCGGCATTCCAAAACATCCCAAAGGTGTTCTATAGGATTCAGGCCAGTCCATTACAGGGATGCTATTGTCGTTTAACCACTCCGCCACAGGCCGTGCATTATGAGCAGGTGCTCGATCGTGTTAAAAGGTGCAGTCGCCATCTCCGAATTGCTCTTCAACAGTGAAAAGCAAGAAGGTGCTTAATACATCAATGTAGGCCTGTGCTGTGATAGTGCCACGTAAAACAACAAGGGGTGCAAGCCTCCTTCATCAAAAACACGACCACACCATAACATGATCGCCTCCGAATTTTACTGTTGGACCTACGCACGTTGGCAGATGACGTTCACCGGGCATTCGCCATACCCACACCCTAGATCGGATCGCCACATTGTGTACCGTGATTCGTCACTCCACACAACGTTTTTCCACTGTCCAATCGTCCAATGTTTACGCTCCCTGTACCAAGCGAGGTGTCGTTTGGAATTTACCGGCGTGATGTGTGGCTTATGAGCAGCCGCTCGACCATGAAATCCAAGTTTTCTCACCTCTCGCCTATCTGTCATGGTACTTACAGTGTATCCTGATGCAGTTCGGAATTCCTGTGTAATGGTCTGGATATATGTCTGTCTATTACACGTTACGACTCT